>NW_027137379.1:0-25042 GCF_040869045.1 Eurosta solidaginis | reverse complement strand
GTGTATGAGTTTATACACATATACATATATAAATGTATATATTGTTACGAATATTAGCAAAACTAAGGAGTGCTGCCAGCTCTAAGCCGATCTAAGCAGTGACGTGAATGCACATCAATAATTCAATCATTATGTATCTACATAAACGAATCAATAATTGCGTCTACACATATGTGCACATTCCGACGAGCAACATTTACATACAAGGCAGCGAGAGATGAGATGTCACACACCGATGAATTTACTTATACGCTTATGTGTGTGCGGGAGACTGTAAACTACAAACACATGCATATACCTTATCTGAGTTGTCACAAGAGAGAGCAATAATTTGTGCACGTAGTTGTGGCTGACGATTTTGTAGCCGAAACAACTAGTAACTTCTGGAAATCGAAGAGCCTAGAAGTATGCAGCGTAAACTATAAAAGCGATGCAGGCGAGTAAGAAGTAATTCAGTTTGATTTGAATTGTCAAGCAGTTACGAGTAAGACGATATCTAGCGAGCAATAGCACTATTATTTTGAAAGTCAGTTTCCTTTAAGATATCAGTTTGGGTTTTAAGCTATTCGTTGCACAGTTTGAGTGTTATTGTGAAGTATTTTAATAAAGGCCATTTTTCCGTTATTCAATATTGGAGTTATTTATTCAACAGTTTAGCGATACGATCCTAGCAAAAGGGCAAATAAGAGGATTTGCAAGTAAATTCGTTACAATTGGTGTCAGAAGAGGAATTGTTGAATAAATTCTAGAGGACAACAAGGACATGGCAAAGCTAAGTGAATTGAAGATCCCGCAACTGAAGAAGGAGTTGGAGAGCCGTGGATTGAATACAAGCGGCGTTAAACTCGAACTTCAGGCACGGCTACGAGAAGCAATGGAAGCAGAAGGAATTGATGTGGAAGAGCATGTCTTTCATCTTGATGGCGAGGAGACAACAAAAATTGAAGAGAAGAACGAAACATCGCAGACGGTTACCAGTACAGACTTGAACATGATTTTAGCTGCAATATCTGCTCAAACATCGACAGTGTCATCTCAACTGGCAGAACAGAAGACATATATGGCATCACAACTAGAATCGCAGGAGACACGCATAACATCCAAGATGGAAACTCAACTGGAAGAGCAAAAGACATATATGACATCGCAGTTCGCTGAGCAGTTGAAAGCACAGGAGGCCCGCATATCCTCGCAGCTGGAGGCACAGGAGATAAGGGTAACATCAAAGCTGGAAGCACAGGATACAAAAATTGTGCAGCTCGAGGACAAAATTGATGCCGAGATAGAAGCTTTGAGAGGTCGTATACAGGAGTTGCAAATGAATCGCCCAGCAGTTTCAGCGAGTAATCCAAAGGTAAAAACACCATCCTTTGACGGTTCTGTTCCTTTCCAGGTCTTCAAGCTACAGTTTGAGAAGACCGCAGCAGTGAACAACTGGAATGCGGAAGATAAAGTTGATGCACTATTCGTGGCATTGAAGGGGCCAGCAGCGGAAATTCTACAGACGATTCCCGAAGGAGAGCGGAACAATTATGAAGCATTGATGGCTGCTGTAGAACGACGTTATGGAAGCGAGCATAGGAAACAGATATTCCAAATTGAGTTGCAAAACCGCTACCAAAAAGCAAATGAGACATTGCAGGAGTTTGCTTCAGATATTGAAAGATTGGCTCATCTTGCAAATGCGGACGCACCCGTGGAATACACTGAAAGGGTAAAAATCCAGAGTTTCATAAATGGCATACGGGACGTGGAAACGAAGCGAGCTACATACGCAAACCCAAAGCTGACATTTTCTGAAACGGTATCACATGCATTGACTCAGGAAACGGCCTCACTATTGAGTAAACCAGCATACAAAGCTCATCGTGTAGAAGTGGAAAGACCAGATTGGGTAGACACTATTTTGGAAGCACTGAAGGGATCACAACAGAAAAATGCCGGAGTTATTAAATGTTTCAAGTGCGGCAACCCAGGTCATATTGCACGACATTGCAGCAGCGGTCCCAATAGCTCCAACAATGTGGGTGGTCGTAAACGCAGAGCAGAAGGTGATGAGCAAATATCCAAGACCACTCAATCGTTAAACTAAATCGAGTCAGCCGCAAGGGGCGACAGCTGGCTCCCGCAATTGAATGCCCCATAATCTCTATCTCGCAGATTGGAAGAAGATCGAGCAACCTTACTGTTGGAGGACATGTGGACGGAAAGGAACGGTTATTGACTGTAGATACGGGTGCATCTCATTCCATCATTCGAGCGGATTTAGTCAACAAAAAGATAAGACCATTGCTTGGAGCAAGATTACGTACAGCCACGGGAGAGGACACCCAGGTAATTGGAGAAGTAGAATGTGAAGTCGCAATTGGGAACGTCATGGTAGTACACAATTTTATAGTGGCAGAAATTGTTGATGAAATCATAATTGGAGTGGACTTCTTAATCGACCAGGGCATCAAGATCGACATGCAAAGCAAGACGATGCGATATAAAAACATGGATGTACCACTTAATTTCGGCTACGAGAGAGGCTACAGCAGTAAACGAGTGCTGGTGGAAGAGAGTCAGCAAATACCACCAAAATCCGAAGCAGTCATCTGGGCAAAGGTTGATGGAGATTGTGGGACAAACAAATTGTGGGTTGTCGAAGCAGCAAACAAATCAGCACTAAACATACTTGTAGGAAAAACCCTGGCTATGACAAAACAAGATGGACGTATTCCGGTAAGAGTACTCAATGAGTTCAAGTCACCACTCAAACTGACTAAAGGAGCTATTTTGGGAAGATGCCAAGAGGCTGAAGTGGTTATTAACTGTGAACAGCTCCAGGAACACGTTTCAGCTAGTAATACTGATCTTTCAAATGACATCAAGACATGGATGCAGGGACTAAAGGAAGCATATCAGAGTAAGGCAAAACAACTGCTCCTAAAGTACGCGAACATATTTGACCAGGATGATTCTAAACCAGGCCGCACCAACGTTGTGAAACATCAAATTGACACTGGAGATGCGAGACCGATCCGTCAAGCTCCACGTAGTGTTCCACTGGCGAAGCGGGAAGTTGTGAGTCAAATCATTCAAGAAATGAACGACAGCGGCGTCATCGAACCATCAGCTAGTTCATGGAGCTCACCGGTAGTACTTGTAAAAAAGAAGGATGGAAAAATGAGGTTTTGCGTGGACTACCGGAAGTTGAATGACGTAACGAAAAAGGATAGCTACCCATTGCCAAGAATTGACGACACTCTGGACTCGCTATCTGGTACGAAATGGTTTTCCACGCTGGACTTGAAAAGCGGCTACTGGCAAGTGGAGGTGAAGGAGGAAGATAAAGAGAAAACAGCCTTCAGTGTCGGTGATGGTCTTTGGCAATTTACAGTGATGCCTTTTGGACTTTGTAATGCACCAGCTACTTTTGAGAGACTCATGGACCAGGTACTGAAAGGACTACATTGGAAAACATGCTTGGTGTACCTGGACGACATCATCGTATTGGGCAAGAACTTTGATGAACATCTTAAGAACTTGGAGGAAGTTTTCCAGAGAATAGCTGGCGCTGGTCTGAAGTTAAGTCCCAAAAAGTGTGCGCTGTTTAAAAAGGAAGTCAATTATTTGGGTCACAAGGTAACGACAGAGGGCATCTGCACTGCGAACGAAAAAATAGAGGCTGTAAAGGATTGGCCAAGACCACAGAATCTACATGAATTGAGAAGTTTTCTTGGGCTGTGCACATATTACCGCCGATTTGTACCAAATTTTTCCAGCGTAGCCCATAGCCTCCATGAGCTTACAAGAAAAAACAAAGCTTTTGAATGGAAGAAGGAGCAAGAAGTGGCTTTCCAAACATTGAAGGAGCGTTTGTGCACTGCCCCAATGTTAGCATACCCGATTCCAGGAGCAACATTTATTCTAGATACAGATGCAAGTGGATATGCTATAGGAGGCGTTTTATCACAACTGGTCGATGGACAGGAGAAGGTAGTTGCATATTACAGCCGTTCGATTGGAAAACCAGAGAGGAACTACTGTGTTACGCGGAGAGAGCTGTTGGCATTGGTAGAGTGCATTAAACATTTTCACAAATACCTCTACGGCCAGCGATTCCATGTCAGGACAGATCACGCAGCATTGAAATGGCTTCTGCAGTTCCGTAATCCGGAAGGACAATTGGCACGGTGGATCGAGCGACTTCAAAGCTATGACTTTTCCATTGAGCATCGAAAAGGTAGTACCCATGGAAATGCCGATGCAATGTCACGAAGGCCATGTAGTTTGGAATGCAAGCACTCTTCAAAGGCCGAGGCTAAAGAAGACATTATAGATGTCCGGCTAATGACTATAACGTGTACGGATGAATGGGACAAGGAACAACTAAGAAAGTGTCAGCTAGAAGATACAGATCTGTCACATGTTATGCAAGGGCTCGAACGAAACGAAAGACCAAGCAGAGAGGATATGTCAGCAGAGAGTCCCATTGCGAAGTCATATTGGGCACAGTGGAACAGTTTGGAATTGATATCCGGTTGCTTGCATCGAGTATGGGAGAGTGAGGATGGTCAGTGCAAGAAGGAACTTATAGTTGTTCCCAGAAAGAGGATTCCTGACGTGCTCAGCGAGTTGCACAATGGTCCAAGTGGAGGCCATCTTGGAATCACGAAGACACTCGAGAAAATTAAGCAGAGATTCTATTGGGTTGGTTGCCGTCAGTCGGTCACCGAGTGGATTGCCAATTGCGAGGTATGCAACAGAGCGAAAGGGCCCAAAACCCGAAGTCGTGGCCAGATGAAGCAGTATATTTCAGGTGCACCATTTGAAAGGATCGCCATGGATGTCGCAGGTCCATTTCCTACTAGCAACCGCGGAAACAAATACGTACTGGTGGTTATGGATTATTTCAGTAAATGGCCAGAGGTATACCCAATCCCAAACCAAGAAGCAGAAACAGTAGCAGAAGTGGTTAAAAACGAATGGGTTGCAAGGTATGGTGTACCAATGGAGTTACATTCTGACCAAGGCAGGAATTTTGAATCAGCTGTGTTCCAAGAACTGTGCAAGAAGTTGGGCGAAAAACACGGACAACTGCATTGCATCCTCAGTCCGATGGTATGGTGGAACGTTTCAATAGAACATTGGAGGAGCATTTAAGGAAAGTAGTCGACAAGTACCATAAGGACTGGGATACACACATATCATTATTCTTGATGGCCTACCGATCGGCAGTACATGACACAACGGGCCAAACTCCCGCAAAGGTAATTTTTGGCAATGACCTTCGACTGCCAGCTGATTTGAAGTATGGGATAGATGCCGATGCGGAGAGGAATGTCAAGAAATCCACTGATGTCTTAGAAGAAGAGCTGAGAGAGATACACGATCTGGTAAGGCAACGAGCAAAGATTATGAGTGACAAGATGAAAGCGAGGTACGATAAAGCAATTAATTCGGAAGGGTTTCAGGAAGGAGATTTGGTGCTGCTATACAACCCACAACGAAAAAAAGGTTTGTCCCCGAAATTGCAGTGTAACTGGGAAGGCCCATACAAAGTTGTAAAACGGATCAACGATGTAGTGTACCGCATACAAACCACTACCAAACCACGAACCAAAATGAAAGTGGTTCATTTGGAGAGATTAGCAGCGTTTAGATCGAGAGATTTGTCTGATCGGGACGATCAGACTTAGGTGGAGGGCAGTGTTACGAATATTAGCAAAACTAAGGAGTGCTGCCAGCTCTAAGCCGATCTAAGCAGTGACGTGAATGCACATCAATAATTCAATCATTATGTATCTACATAAACGAATCAATAATTGCGTCTACACATATGTACACATTCCGACGAGCAACATTTACATACAAGGCAGCGAGAGATGAGATGTCACACACCGATGAATTTACTTATACGCTTATGTGTGTGCGGGAGACTGTAAACTACAAACACATGCATATACCTTATCTGAGTTGTCACAAGAGAGAGCAATAATTTGTGCACGTAGTTGTGGCTGGCGATTTTGTAGCCGAAACAACTAGTAACTTCTGGAAATCGAAGAGCCTAGAAGTATGCAGCGTAAACTATAAAAGCGATGCAGGCGAGTAAGAAGTAATTCAGTTTGATTTGAATTGTCAAGCAGTTACGAGTAAGACGATATCTAGCGAGCAATAGCACTATTATTTTGAAAGTCAGTTTCCTTTAAGATATCAGTTTGGTTTTTAAGCTATTCGTTGCACAGTTTGAGTGTTATTGTGAAGTATTTTAATAAAGGCCATTTTTCCGTTATTCAATATTGGAGTTATTTATTCAACAGTTTAGCGATACGATCCTAGCAAAAGGGCAAATAAGAGGATTTGCAAGTAAATTCGTTACAATATCATGATATTAATTTTACAATGTAAAATAAAATTTATAAAAAATGATAACTGAAATGAAAGAACGCTTTTGTATGGACAGTCCTTGACGGGATATTGGTCAGGGTGGAGGAACTCATGTTCGATGTGTCTGCTTAAGGTAATGGCTGCTCAACTGTGGGAACGGAGGAGATCTATTCACAAACTTTTTCAATTTTTAGCACAGTAAAAGTCGTTCCGTGGGAGATTAACGAAGCCTGAAGCCGCACTTTAAAGGCACAATTAATTTGAAGGCCGATTACGCGACATTTAGCGCAGGTTGCTGTTATATTAGAGCATCTCTGCAGGTTATGCATCTTCAGATTGTAGGCTCAGGCTCAGCATCTTCCGTGGGTACTTCCTTTCTACCTTCATCGTAGAGGCCAGATGGTTTGCTCTCCATAATGAGCACTTCCTATGTTACTAGATCAGAAGTAGTTTGGAAATTCTTTCAAATATTGATACCTTCTATCTTTCACTAATTTTTTTGCTGTTGGCTAGTAGGGTCAAGCTCCTTACAGTTGTTGTTGTTGTATTACCGATGAAAACACTCGCCGAAGGTTTTGGGGAGTGTTATCGATGTTGACGTTCCTTTGCCGGATATAGATCCGCTATGTTCCGGTAACAAAGCACTATTAAGTTACTAACCCGACCATCTCGGGAACGATTAATATGACCACATTAAACCTTTTAGGCAATCCCTCTCCCACCTCCTTGTTCCACGAGGAAATTGGGGTCGCTAGAGTCTTGCCTGCTAAATATGTGTATGACGCATTCATATTTGTAACAGGATTCGCCTCCCGTAGGTGAGCTTGACAAGTGAGTTGTGGAAGCTTTGGAGGTATAAAGCTTTGTATAGCGCTTGTCAACCCCTTACAGTAATATCTCTCAGCGTGCACTTTTTTGAAAACAGCTTGCTGAATATATTTATGTTTATACTGGGACATTAGTGAGAACATGTTTCAGAAGTCATCAGCCTAAATCCATATCATTCGTTTGAAAAAAAATGGGTTTCTCCATAGTTTTCACCCGAAATTCCTCTCTGAATCTGCCCTTGCTTTAAAGGGTATGTTAATTGGATTTTGTGAAAGTTCACCTTATGCTCATGCGTTAGCTACACCATAGAGCAGTACAAATAAGGTAGCGTTTTTTTTGTAATCCTCATAAAAGTTTTACCGCAGTACCCCAGCTCTTCTAAAGAATAACAGCATGGGTTGACTATGCTTTCCGTTCTGTCACAGATTGGCTGGTGCACTTTGATATAATACATATTGGTCAGGATAGAGTTTTTATGCGCAGAATAGAAAAAAGTTAAAGGGGAATATTTCACGTTAGTAAGACGACATATAGTCCGTCTCGCTTTTTGCTGTTAAAAGGCCAATGAAGCTCTTCTCAAAGAGTACCGAAATGGTCACAATAGCCAACCGAAATGGTCGTGAAATATTTCGGAAAATGTCGCGTAAAAGACCCAAGATGATCTCGCAGACATTCGAACTGATCACAAAGTAGTACCCACATACACCACTGCGAAAAAGTCTCTTATTTGTTACAGAATGATGCCAAAATTATTCCAAATAGACAGCCAATTTATCCCAAAAAGTATGAGAAATTTCTGAAAATATTCCCAACTAATCCCTTAATGGTCCATATATCACTCAGAATAGATCCAAGACTCGTTTACTAATTGTAGTTTCATTTTTCAGATATTTCACTATAATAAAAAGTTAAACTAAGCATACGTTCAATTTATGGAAGGTCTAAATTATACCGCACAAAGCAATTAAAACAAGTAAGAACGGGACTGTCTTCGGCTGTGCCGAAGACTTCATACCTTTCATGAATGGGGCTGAACAATAATCTTATCCCGTTCGTAATCTCCGAATAATCGGATGTATAAGATAAGAAATATATAGTGAACAGATCTACATACCTTAACGATTTTTAAGATAAATATAAAATAAAAAACGGGTAGGTACTTTGTGTGAGGATGCAAAGTTTCAGGTTTTTTGTGGTCTGCGTGTAAAAACTATGACTACGAATCACGTATTTCAAAAATATATGACGAAAACGTAACTATTTGATCAAATTTGATGAATTTTGAAGATTCTAGCCGTAAAAAAGGGGTCAAAATGACAGTTTATATGAAGTATATAATATATATACGACCGATCTCTATGATTTTTTCAGACAACAATATATGCTATATACGTAAGCATTTTGTGAAATTTGAAGCTTCTAACTGTTAAAATGGGGCAGAAATTGCGCAAAGTTTCTTATCTGAACAATCGGTTGTATGAGATATATACTATGTGTACCACCGATCTCAATGATTTTTTCAGACATCAATATATGCTATACACGTAAGCAGTTGGTGAAATTTGAAGCTTCTAGCTGTTAAAATGGGGCCGAAATCGTAAAAAAAATATATATATACTATATATATATACTATATATACCATCATATATATATTATATATATCACCGATCTCTATGATTTTTTGACACAACAATACATACTATATACGTAAGCAATCGGTGAAATTTGAAGCTTATAACTGTTAAAATGGGGAAAAAATTGCGCAAAGTTTCTTATCTGAACAATCGGTTGTATGGGATATATATTATATATACCACCGGTATCTATGATTTTCTCAGACAACAATATATGCTATACACGTAAGCATTTGGTGAAATTTGAACATATCTAAACGATTTTTAAGATAAATATAAAATAAAAAATAGGTAGGTAATCTGTGTGAGGATGCAAAGCTTCACGTTTTTTGTGGTCTGCATGTAAAAACTATGGCTACGAATCACGTATTTCAAAAATATATGACGTAAACGTAACTATGTGATGAAATTTGATGAATCTTGAAGCTTCTAGCCGTAAAAAAGGGGTCAATATGACAGTTTATATGAAGTATATAATATATATACCACCGATCTCTATGATTTTTTCAGACAACAATATATGCTATATACGAAAGCATTTTGTGAAATTTGAAGCTTCTAACTGTTAAAACGGGGCAGAAATTGCGCAAACTTTCTTATCTGAACAATCGGTTGTATGAGATATATACTATGTATGTCACCGATCTCAATGATTTTTTCAGACATCAATATATGCTATACACGTAAGCAGTTGGTGAAATTTGAAGCTTCTAGCTGTTAAAATGGGGTAGAAATTGCGAAAAGTTTCTTATCTGAACAATCGGTTGTATGAGATATATACTATATATAGAACCGATCTCTATGATTTTTTGAGACAACAATATATGCTATATACGTAAGCAATCAGTGAAATTTGAAGCTTATAGCTGTTAAAATGGGGTAGAAATTGCGAAAAGTTTCTTATCTGAACAATCGGTTGTATGAGATATATACTATATATACAACCGATCTCTATGATTTTTTCAGACAACAATATATGCTATATACGTAAGCAATCGGTGAAATTTGAAGCTTATAGCTGTTAAAATGGGGTAGAAATTGCGAAAAGTTTCTTATCTGAACAATCGGTTGTATGAGATATATAATATATATACGACCGATCTCTATGATTTTTTCAGACAACAATATATGCTATATACGTAAGCATTTTGTGAAATTTGAAGCTTCTAACTGTTAAAATGGGGCAGAAATTGCGCAAAGTTTCTTATCTGAACAATCGGTTGTATGAGATATATACTATGTGTACCACCGATCTCAATGATTTTTTCAGACATCAATATATGCTATACGCGTAAGCAGTTGGTGAAATTTGAAGCTTCTAGCTGTTAAAATGGGGCCGAAATCGTAAAAAAAATATATATATACTATATATATATACTATATATACCATCATATATATATTATATATATCACCGATCTCTATGATTTTTTGACACAACAATACATACTATATACGTAAGCAATCGGTGAAATTTGAAGCTTATAACTGTTAAAATGGGGAAAAAATTGCGCAAAGTTTCTTATCTGAACAATCGGTTGTATGGGATATATATTATATATACCACCGGTATCTATGATTTTCTCAGACAACAATATATGCTATACACGTAAGCATTTGGTGAAATTTGAACATATCTAAACGATTTTTAAGATAAATATAAAATAAAAAATAGGTAGGTAATCTGTGTGAGGATGCAAAGCTTCACGTTTTTTGTGGTCTGCATGTAAAAACTATGGCTACGAATCACGTATTTCAAAATATATGACGTAAACGTAACTATGTGATGAAATTTGATGAATCTTGAAGCTTCTAGCCGTAAAAAAGGGGTCAATATGACAGTTTATATGAAGTATATAATATATATACCACCGATCTCTATGATTTTTTCAGACAACAATATATGCTATATACGAAAGCATTTTGTGAAATTTGAAGCTTCTAACTGTTAAAACGGGGCAGAAATTGCGCAAACTTTCTTATCTGAACAATCGGTTGTATGAGATATATACTATGTATGTCACCGATCTCAATGATTTTTTCAGACATCAATATATGCTATACACGTAAGCAGTTGGTGAAATTTGAAGCTTCTAGCTGTTAAAATGGGGTAGAAATTGCGAAAAGTTTCTTATCTGAACAATCGGTTGTATGAGATATATACTATATATAGAACCGATCTCTATGATTTTTTGAGACAACAATATATGCTATATACGTAAGCAATCAGTGAAATTTGAAGCTTATAGCTGTTAAAATGGGGTAGAAATTGCGAAAAGTTTCTTATCTGAACAATCGGTTGTATGAGATATATACTATATATACAACCGATCTCTATGATTTTTTCAGACAACAATATATGCTATATACGTAAGCAATCGGTGAAATTTGAAGCTTATAGCTGTTAAAATGGGGTAGAAATTGCGAAAAGTTTCTTATCTGAACAATCGGTTGTATGAGATATATACTATATATACAACCGATCTCTATGATTTTTTCAGACAACAATATATGCTATATAAGTAAATATTCGGTGAAATTTGAAGCTTCTAGCTATTAAAATGGGGCTAAAATTTGCGAAAATATATATATATATACTATATATATATGCTATATATACCACCATATATATACTATATATACCACCGATCTTTATGATTTTTTCAGACAACAATATATGCTATATACGTAAGCATTCGCTGAAATTTGAAGCCTCTAGCTCTTAAAATAGGGCAGTAATTACGAAAAGTTCCTTATCTGAACAATCGGTTGTGGGGGATATATACTATATATACGACCGATCTCATAAATTTTTTCAGGCAACAATATGTTCAATATACGAAAGTATATGGTGAAGTTTGAAGCTTAATCTGTTAAATTGGGTAAGATATTACAAAAATCCTCTTTTTCTGAAAAATCGGTCGTATGGAGGATATATGCTATAGTGGTCCGATCCGGTCGGTTCCGACAAATGTCTAATCGGACACCCAAATACACCTGCTCACCAAATTTTATCAAGATATCTCAAAAATTGAGGGACTAGTTTGCATACAAACAGACAGACGGACAGACGGACAGACGGACAGACGGACATGGCTAAAACAACTCAGCTCTTCAACCTGATTATTTCGGTATACTTAATGGTGGGTCTATCTATTTTCCTTTAAGGACTTACAATTTTCGGTTTCGTGACGAACTTAATATACCATTTCATTTTCATGAAAGGTATAAAAATAGGTAGGTAATCTGTGTGAGGATGCAAAGCTTCACGTTTTTTGTGGTCTGCATGTAAAAACTATGGCTACGAATCACGTATTTCAAAAATATATGACGTAAACGTAACTATGTGATGAAATTTGATGAATCTTGAAGCTTCTAGCCGTAAAAAAGGGGTCAATATGACAGTTTATATGAAGTATATAATATATATACCACCGATCTCTATGATTTTTTCAGACAACAATATATGCTATATACGAAAGCATTTTGTGAAATTTGAAGCTTCTAACTGTTAAAACGGGGCAGAAATTGCGCAAACTTTCTTATCTGAACAATCGGTTGTATGAGATATATACTATGTATGTCACCGATCTCAATGATTTTTTCAGACATCAATATATGCTATACACGTAAGCAGTTGGTGAAATTTGAAGCTTCTAGCTGTTAAAATGGGGTAGAAATTGCGAAAAGTTTCTTATCTGAACAATCGGTTGTATGAGATATATACTATATATAGAACCGATCTCTATGATTTTTTGAGACAACAATATATGCTATATACGTAAGCAATCAGTGAAATTTGAAGCTTATAGCTGTTAAAATGGGGTAGAAATTGCGAAAAGTTTCTTATCTGAACAATCGGTTGTATGAGATATATACTATATATACAACCGATCTCTATGATTTTTCAGACAACAATATATGCTATATATGTAAGCAATCGGTGAAATTTGAAGCTTATAGCTGTTAAAATGGGGTAGAAATTGCGAAAAGTTTCTTATCTGAACAATCGGTTGTATGAGATATATACTATATATACAACCGATCTCTATGATTTTTTCAGACAACAATATATGCTATATAAGTAAATATTCGGTGAAATTTGAAGCTTCTAGCTATTAAAACGGGGCTAAAATTTGCGAAAATATATATATATATACTATATATATATGCTATATATACCACCATATATATACTATATATACCACCGATCTTTATGATTTTTTCAGACAACAATATATGCTATATACGTAAGCATTCGCTGAAATTTGAAGCCTCTAGCTCTTAAAATAGGGCAGTAATTACGAAAAGTTCCTTATCTGAACAATCGGTTGTGGGGGATATATACTATATATACGACCGATCTCATAAATTTTTTCAGGCAACAATATGTTCAATATACGAAAGTATATGGTGAAGTTTGAAGCTTCAATCTGTTAAATTGGGTAAGATATTACAAAAATCCTCTTTTTCTGAAAAATCGGTCGTATGGAGGATATATGCTATAGTGGTCCGATCCGGTCGGTTCCGACAAATGTCTAATCGGACACCCAAATACACCTGCTCACCAAATTTTATCAAGATATCTCAAAAATTGAGGGACTAGTTTGCATACAAACAGACAGACGGACAGACGGACAGACGGACATGGCTAAAACAACTCAGCTCTTCAACCTGATTATTTCGGTATACTTAATGGTGGGTCTATCTATTTTCCTTTAAGGACTTACAATTTTCGGTTTCATGACGAACTTAATATACCATTTCATTTTCATGAAAGGTATAAAAATAGGTAGGTAATCTGTGTGAGGATGCAAAGCTTCACGTTTTTTGTGGTCTGCATGTAAAAACTATGGCTACGAATCACGTATTTCAAAAATATATGACGTAAACGTAACTATGTGATGAAATTTGATGAATCTTGAAGCTTCTAGCCGTAAAAAAGGGGTCAATATGACAGTTTATATGAAGTATATAATATATATACCACCGATCTCTATGATTTTTTCAGACAACAATATATGCTATATACGAAAGCATTTTGTGAAATTTGAAGCTTCTAACTGTTAAAACGGGGCAGAAATTGCGCAAACTTTCTTATCTGAACAATCGGTTGTATGAGATATATACTATGTATGTCACCGATCTCAATGATTTTTTCAGACATCAATATATGCTATACACGTAAGCAGTTGGTGAAATTTGAAGCTTCTAGCTGTTAAAATGGGGTAGAAATTGCGAAAAGTTTCTTATCTGAACAATCGGTTGTATGAGATATATACTATATATAGAACCGATCTCTATGATTTTTTGAGACAACAATATATGCTATATACGTAAGCAATCAGTGAATTTTGAAGCTTATAGCTGTTAAAATGGGGTAGAAATTGCGAAAAGTTTCTTATCTGAACAATCGGTTGTATGAGATATATACTATATATACAACCGATCTCTATGATTTTTTCAGACAACAATATATGCTATATACGTAAGCAATCGGTGAAATTTGAAGCTTATAGCTGTTAAAATGGGGTAGAAATTGCGAAAAGTTTCTTATCTGAACAATCGGTTGTATGAGATATATACTATATATACAACCGATCTCTATGATTTTTTCAGACAACAATATATGCTATATAAGTAAATATTCGGTGAAATTTGAAGCTTCTAGCTATTAAAATGGGGCTAAAATTTGCGAAAATATATATATATATACTATATATATGCTATATATACCACCATATATATACTATATATACCACCGATCTTTATGATTTTTTCAGACAACAATATATGCTATATACGTAAGCATTCGCTGAAATTTGAAGCCTCTAGCTCTTAAAATAGGGCAGTAATTACGAAAAGTTCCTTATCTGAACAATCGGTTGTGGGGGATATATACTATATATACGACCGATCTCATAAATTTTTTCAGGCAACAATATGTTCAATATACGAAAGTATATGGTGAAGTTTGAAGCTTCAATCTGTTAAATTGGGTAAGATATTACAAAAATCCTCTTTTTCTGAAAAATCGGTCGTATGGAGGATATATGCTATAGTGGTCCGATCCGGTCGGTTCCGACAAATGTCTAATCGGACACCCAAATACACCTGCTCACCAAATTTTATCAAGATATCTCAAAAATTGAGGGACTAGTTTGCATACAAACAGACAGACGGACAGACGGACAGACGGACATGGCTAAAACAACTCAGCTCTTCAACCTGATTATTTCGGTATACTTAATGGTGGGTCTATCTATTTTCCTTTAAGGACTTACAATTTTCGGTTTCGTGACGAACTTAATATACCATTTCATTTTCATGAAAGTTATAAAAATAGGTAGGTAATCTGTGTGAGGATGCAAAGCTTCACGTTTTTTGTGGTCTGCATGTAAAAACTATGGCTACGAATCACGTATTTCAAAAATATATGACGTAAACGTAACTATGTGATGAAATTTGATGAATCTTGAAGCTTCTAGCCGTAAAAAAGGGGTCAATATGACAGTTATATGAAGTATATAATATATATACCACCGATCTCTATGATTTTTTCAGACAACAATATATGCTATATACGAAAGCATTTTGTGAAATTTGAAGCTTCTAACTGTTAAAACGGGGCAGAAATTGCGCAAACTTTCTTATCTGAACAATCGGTTGTATGAGATATATACTATGTATGTCACCGATCTCAATGATTTTTTCAGACATCAATATATGCTATACACGTAAGCAGTTGGTGAAATTTGAAGCTTCTAGCTGTTAAAATGGGGTAGAAATTGCGAAAAGTTTCTTATCTGAACAATCGGTTGTATGAGATATATACTATATATAGAACCGATCTCTATGATTTTTTGAGACAACAATATATGCTATATACGTAAGCAATCAGTGAAATTTGAAGCTTATAGCTGTTAAAATGGGGTAGAAATTGCGAAAAGTTTCTTATCTGAACAATCGGTTGTATGAGATATATACTATATATACAACCGATCTCTATGATTTTTTCAGACAACAATATATGCTATATACGTAAGCAATCGGTGAAATTTGAAGCTTATAGCTGTTAAAATGGGGTAGAAATTGCGAAAAGTTTCTTATCTGAACAATCGGTTGTATGAGATATATACTATATATAGAACCGATCTCTATGATTTTTTGAGACAACAATATATGCTATATACGTAAGCAATCAGTGAATTTTGAAGCTTATAGCTGTTAAAATGGGGTAGAAATTGCGAAAAGTTTCTTATCTGAACAATCGGTTGTATGAGATATATACTATATATACAACCGATCTCTATGATTTTTTCAGACAACAATATATGCTATATACGTAAGCAATCGGTGAAATTTGAAGCTTATAGCTGTTAAAATGGGGTAGAAATTGCGAAAAGTTTCTTATCTGAACAATCGGTTGTATGAGATATATACTATATATACAACCGATCTCTATGATTTTTTCAGACAACAATATATGCTATATAAGTAAATATTCGGTGAAATTTGAAGCTTCTAGCTATTAAAATGGGGCTAAAATTTGCGAAAATATATATATATATACTATATATATGCTATATATACCACCATATATATACTATATATACCACCGATCTTTATGATTTTTTCAGACAACAATATATGCTATATACGTAAGCATTCGCTGAAATTTGAAGCCTCTAGCTCTTAAAATAGGGCAGTAATTACGAAAAGTTCCTTATCTGAACAATCGGTTGTGGGGGATATATACTATATATACGACCGATCTCATAAATTTTTTCAGGCAACAATATGTTCAATATACGAAAGTATATGGTGAAGTTTGAAGCTTCAATCTGTTAAATTGGGTAAGATATTACAAAAATCCTCTTTTTCTGAAAAATCGGTCGTATGGAGGATATATGCTATAGTGGTCCGATCCGGTCGGTTCCGACAAATGTCTAATCGGACACCCAAATACACCTGCTCACCAAATTTTATCAAGATATCTCAAAAATTGAGGGACTAGTTTGCATACAAACAGACAGACGGACAGACGGACAGACGGACATGGCTAAAACAACTCAGCTCTTCAACCTGATTATTTCGGTATACTTAATGGTGGGTCTATCTATTTTCCTTTAAGGACTTACAATTTTCGGTTTCGTGACGAACTTAATATACCATTTCATTTTCATGAAAGGTATAAAAATAGGTAGGTAATCTGTGTGAGGATGCAAAGCTTCACGTTTTTTGTGGTCTGCATGTAAAAACTATGGCTACGAATCACGTATTTCAAAAATATATGACGTAAACGTAACTATGTGATGAAATTTGATGAATCTTGAAGCTTCTAGCCGTAAAAAAGGGGTCAATATGACAGTTATATGAAGTATATAATATATATACCACCGATCTCTATGATTTTTTCAGACAACAATATATGCTATATACGAAAGCATTTTGTGAAATTTGAAGCTTCTAACTGTTAAAACGGGGCAGAAATTGCGCAAACTTTCTTATCTGAACAATCGGTTGTATGAGATATATACTATGTATGTCACCGATCTCAATGATTTTTTCAGACATCAATATATGCTATACACGTAAGCAGTTGGTGAAATTTGAAGCTTCTAGCTGTTAAAATGGGGTAGAAATTGCGAAAAGTTTCTTATCTGAACAATCGGTTGTATGAGATATATACTATATATAGAACCGATCTCTATGATTTTTTGAGACAACAATATATGCTATATACGTAAGCAATCAGTGAAATTTGAAGCTTATAGCTGTTAAAATGGGGTAGAAATTGCGAAAAGTTTCTTATCTGAACAATCGGTTGTATGAGATATATACTATATATACAACCGATCTCTATGATTTTTTCAGACAACAATATATGCTATATACGTAAGCAATCGGTGAAATTTGAAGCTTATAGCTGTTAAAATGGGGTAGAAATTGCGAAAAGTTTCTTATCTGAACAATCGGTTGTATGAGATATATACTATATATACAACCGATCTCTATGATTTTTTCAGACAACAATATATGCTATATAAGTAAATATTCGGTGAAATTTGAAGCTTCTAGCTATTAAAATGGGGCTAAAATTTGCGAAAATATATATATATATACTATATATATATGCTATATATACCACCATATATATACTATATATACCACCGATCTTTATGATTTTTTCAGACAACAATATATGCTATATACGTAAGCATTCGCTGAAATTTGAAGCCTCTAGCTCTTAAAATAGGGCAGTAATTACGAAAAGTTCCTTATCTGAACAATCGGTTGTGGGGGATATATACTATATATACGACCGATCTCATAAATTTTTTCAGGCAACAATATGTTCAATATACGAAAGTATATGGTGAAGTTTGAAGCTTCAATCTGTTAAATTGGGTAAGATATTACAAAAATCCTCTTTTTCTGAAAAATCGGTCGTATGGAGGATATATGCTATAGTGGTCCGATCCGGTCGGTTCCGACAAATGTCTAATCGGACACCCAAATACACCTGCTCACCAAATTTTATCAAGATATCTCAAAAATTGAGGGACTAGTTTGCATACAAACAGACAGACGGACAGACGGACAGACGGACAGACGGACATGGCTAAAACAACTCAGCTCTTCAACCTGATTATTTCGGTATACTTAATGGTGGGTCTATCTATTTTCCTTTAAGGACTTACAATTTTCGGTTTCGTGACGAACTTAATATACCATTTCATTTTCATGAAAGGTATAAAAACGGGTAGGTACTTTGTGTGAGGATGCAAAGTTTCAGGTTTTTTGTGGTCTGCGTGTAAAAACTATGACTACGAATCACGTATTTCAAAAATATATGACGAAAACGTAACTATTTGATCAAATTTGATGAATTTTGAAGATTCTAGCCGTAAAAAAGGGGTCAAAATGACAGTTTATATGAAGTATTCTCTATGATTTTTTCAGACAACAATATATGCTATATACGTAAGCATTTTGTGAAATTTGAAGCTTCTAACTGTTAAAATGGGGCAGAAATTGCGCAAAGTTTCTTATCTGAACAATCGGTTGTATGAGATATATACTATGTGTACCACCGATCTCAATGATTTTTTCAGACATCAATATATGCTATACACGTAAGCAGTTGGTGAAATTTGAAGCTTCTAGCTGTTAAAATGGGGCCGAAATCGTAAAAAAAATATATATATACTATATATATATACTATATATACCATCATATATATATTATATATATCACCGATCTCTATGATTTTTTGACACAACAATACATACTATATACGTAAGCAATCGGTGAAATTGAATGAAGCTTATAACTGTTAAAATGGGGAAAAAATTGCGCAAAGTTTCTTATCTGAACAATCGGTTGTATGGGATATATATTATATATACCACCGGTATCTATGATTTTCTCAGACAACAATATATGCTATACACGTAAGCATTTGGTGAAATTTGAACATATCTAAACGATTTTTAAGATAAATATAAAATAAAAAATAGGTAGGTAATCTGTGTGAGGATGCAAAGCTTCACGTTTTTTGTGGTCTGCATGTAAAAACTATGGCTACGAATCACGTATTTCAAAAATATATGACGTAAACGTAACTATGTGATGAAATTGTGATGAATCTTGAAGCTTCTAGCCGTAAAAAAGGGGTCAATATGACAGTTTATATGAAGTATATAATATATATACCACCGATCTCTATGATTTTTTCAGACAACAATATATGCTATATACGAAAGCATTTTGTGAAATTTGAAGCTTCTAACTGTTAAAACGGGGCAGAAATTGCGCAAACTTTCTTATCTGAACAATCGGTTGTATGAGATATATACTATGTATGTCACCGATCTCAATGATTTTTTCAGACATCAATATATGCTATACACGTAAGCAGTTGGTGAAATTTGAAGCTTCTAGCTGTTAAAATGGGGTAGAAATTGCGAAAAGTTTCTTATCTGAACAATCGGTTGTATGAGATATATACTATATATAGAACCGATCTCTATGATTTTTTGAGACAACAATATATGCTATATACGTAAGCAATCAGTGAAATTTGAAGCTTATAGCTGTTAAAATGGGGTAGAAATTGCGAAAAGTTTCTTATCTGAACAATCGGTTGTATGAGATATATACTATATATACAACCGATCTCTATGATTTTTTCAGACAACAATATATGCTATATACGTAAGCAATCGGTGAAATTTGAAGCTTATAGCTGTTAAAATGGGGTAGAAATTGCGAAAAGTTTCTTATCTGAACAATCGGTTGTATGAGATATATACTATATATACAACCGATCTCTATGATTTTTTCAGACAACAATATATGCTATATAAGTAAATATTCGGTGAAATTTGAAGCTTCTAGCTATTAAAATGGGGCTAAAATTTGCGAAAATATATATATATATACTATATATATATGCTATATATACCACCATATATATACTATATATACCACCGATCTTTATGATTTTTTCAGACAACAATATATGCTATATACGTAAGCATTCGCTGAAATTTAAAGCCTCTAGCTCTTAAAATAGGGCAGTAATTACGAAAAGTTCCTTATCTGAACAATCGGTTGTGGGGGATATATACTATATATACGACCGATCTCATAAATTTTTTCAGGCAACAATATGTTCAATATACGAAAGTATATGGTGAAGTTTGAAGCTTCAATCTGTTAAATTGGGTAAGATATTACAAAAATCCTCTTTTTCTGAAAAATCGGTCGTATGGAGGATATATGCTATAGTGGTCCGATCCGGTCGGTTCCGACAAATGTCTAATCGGACACCCAAATACACCTGCTCACCAAATTTTATCAAGATATCTCAAAAATTGAGGGACTAGTTTGCATACAAACAGACAGACGGACAGACGGACAGACGGACAGACGGACATGGCTAAAACAACTCAGCTCTTCAACCTGATTATTTCGGTATACTTAATGGTCTATCTATTTTCCTTTAAGGACTTACAATTTTCGGTTTCGTGACGAACTTAATATACCATTTCATTTTCATGAAAGGTATAAAAATAGGTAGGTAATCTGTGTGAGGATGCAAAGCTTCACGTTTTTTGTGGTCTGCATGTAAAAACTATGGCTACGAATCACGTATTTCAAAAATATATGACGTAAACGTAACTATGTGATGAAATTTGATGAATCTTGAAGCTTCTAGCCGTAAAAAAGGGGTCAATATGACAGTTTATATGAAGTATATAATATATATACCACCGATCTCTATGATTTTTTCAGACAACAATATATGCTATATACGAAAGCATTTTGTGAAATTTGAAGCTTCTAACTGTTAAAACGGGGCAGAAATTGCGCAAACTTTCTTATCTGAACAATCGGTTGTATGAGATATATACTATGTATGTCACCGATCTCAATGATTTTTTCAGACATCAATATATGCTATACACGTAAGCAGTTGGTGAAATTTGAAGCTTCTAGCTGTTAAAATGGGGTAGAAATTGCGAAAAGTTTCTTATCTGAACAATCGGTTGTATGAGATATATACTATATATAGAACCGATCTCTATGATTTTTTGAGACAACAATATATGCTATATACGTAAGCAATCAGTGAAATTTGAAGCTTATAGCTGTTAAAATGGGGTAGAAATTGCGAAAAGTTTCTTATCTGAACAATCGGTTGTATGAGATATATACTATATATACAACCGATCTCTATGATTTTTTCAGACAACAATATATGCTATATACGTAAGCATTCGCTGAAATTTGAAGCCTCTAGCTCTTAAAATAGGGCAGTAATTACGAAAAGTTCCTTATCTGAACAATCGGTTGTGGGGGATATATACTATATATACGACCGATCTCATAAATTTTTTCAGGCAACAATATGTTCAATATACGAAAGTATATGGTGAAGTTTGAAGCTTAATCTGTTAAATTGGGTAAGATATTACAAAAATCCTCTTTTTCTGAAAAATCGGTCGTATGGAGGATATATGCTATAGTGGTCCGATCCGGTCGGTTCCGACAAATGTCTAATCGGACACCCAAATACACCTGCTCACCAAATTTTATCAAGATATCTCAAAAATTGAGGGACTAGTTTGCATACAAACAGACAGACGGACAGACGGACAGACGGACAGACGGACATGGCTAAAACAACTCAGCTCTTCAACCTGATTATTTCGGTATACTTAATGGTGGGTCTATCTATTTTCCTTTAAGGACTTACAATTTTCGGTTTCGTGACGAACTTAATATACCATTTCATTTTCATGAAAGGTATAAAAATAGGTAGGTAATCTGTGTGAGGATGCAAAGCTTCACGTTTTTTGTGGTCTGCATGTAAAAACTATGGCTACGAATCACGTATTTCAAAAATATATGACGTAAACGTAACTATGTGATGAAATTTGATGAATCTTGAAGCTTCTAGCCGTAAAAAAGGGGTCAATATGACAGTTTATATGAAGTATATAATATATATACCACCGATCTCTATGATTTTTTCAGACAACAATATATGCTATATACGAAAGCATTTTGTGAAATTTGAAGCTTCTAACTGTTAAAACGGGGCAGAAATTGCGCAAACTTTCTTATCTGAACAATCGGTTGTATGAGATATATACTATGTATGTCACCGATCTCAATGATTTTTTCAGACATCAATATATGCTATACACGTAAGCAGTTGGTGAAATTTGAAGCTTCTAGCTGTTAAAATGGGGTAGAAATTGCGAAAAGTTTCTTATCTGAACAATCGGTTGTATGAGATATATACTATATATAGAACCGATCTCTATGATTTTTTGAGACAACAATATATGCTATATACGTAAGCAATCAGTGAAATTTGAAGCTTATAGCTGTTAAAATGGGGTAGAAATTGCGAAAAGTTTCTTATCTGAACAATCGGTTGTATGAGATATATACTATATATACAACCGATCTCTATGATTTTTTCAGACAACAATATATGCTATATACGTAAGCAATCGGTGAAATTTGAAGCTTATAGCTGTTAAAATGGGGTAGAAATTGCGAAAAGTTTCTTATCTGAACAATCGGTTGTATGAGATATATACTATATATACAACCGATCTCTATGATTTTTTCAGACAACAATATATGCTATATAAGTAAATATTCGGTGAAATTTGAAGCTTCTAGCTATTAAAACGGGGCTAAAATTTGCGAAAATATATATATATATACTATATATATATGCTATATATACCACCATATATATACTATATATACCACCGATCTTTATGATTTTTTCAGACAACAATATATGCTATATACGTAAGCATTCGCTGAAATTTGAAGCCTCTAGCTCTTAAAATAGGGCAGTAATTACGAAAAGTTCCTTATCTGAACAATCGGTTGTGGGGGATATATACTAAATATACGACCGATCTCATAAATTTTTTCAGGCAACAATATGTTCAATATACGAAAGTATATGGTGAAGTTTGAAGCTTCAATCTGTTAAATTGGGTAAGATATTACAAAAATCCTCTTTTTCTGAAAAATCGGTCGTATGGAGGATATATGCTATAGTGGTCCGATCCGGTCGGTTCCGACAAATGTCTAATCGGACACCCAAATACACCTGCTCACCAAATTTTATCAAGATATCTCAAAAATTGAGGGACTAGTTTGCATACAAACAGACAGACGGACAGACGGACAGACGGACATGGCTAAAACAACTCAGCTCTTCAACCTGATTATTTCGGTATACTTAATGGTGGGTCTATCTATTTTCCTTTACGGACTTACAATTTTCGGTTTCATGACGAACTTAATATACCATTTCATTTTCATGAAAGGTATAAAAATAGGTAGGTAATCTGTGTGAGGATGCAAAGCTTCACGTTTTTTGTGGTCTGCATGTAAAAACTATGGCTACGAATCACGTATTTCAAAAATATATGACGTAAACGTAACTATGTGATGAAATTGTGATGAATCTTGAAGCTTCTAGCCGTAAAAAAGGGGTCAATATGACAGTTTATATGAAGTATATAATATATATACCACCGATCTCTATGATTTTTTCAGACAACAATATATGCTATATACGAAAGCATTTTGTGAAATTTGAAGCTTCTAACTGTTAAAACGGGGCAGAAATTGCGCAAACTTTCTTATCTGAACAATCGGTTGTATGAGATATATACTATGTATGTCACCGATCTCAATGATTTTTTCAGACATCAATATATGCTATACACGTAAGCAGTTGGTGAAATTTGAAGCTTCTAGCTGTTAAAATGGGGTAGAAATTGCGAAAAGTTTCTTATCTGAACAATCGGTTGTATGAGATATATACTATATATAGAACCGATCTCTATGATTTTTTGAGACAACAATATATGCTATATACGTAAGCAATCAGTGAAATTTGAAGCTTATAGCTGTTAAAATGGGGTAGAAATTGCGAAAAGTTTCTTATCTGAACAATCGGTTGTATGAGATATATACTATATATACAACCGATCTCTATGATTTTTTCAGACAACAATATATGCTATATACGTAAGCAATCGGTGAAATTTGAAGCTTATAGCTGTTAAAATGGGGTAGAAATTGCGAAAAGTTTCTTATCTGAACAATCGGTTGTATGAGATATATACTATATATACAACCGATCTCTATGATTTTTTCAGACAACAATATATGCTATATAAGTAAATATTCGGTGAAATTTGAAGCTTCTAGCTATTAAAATGGGGCTAAAATTTGCGAAAATATATATATATATACTATATATATATGCTATATATACCACCATATATATACTATATATACCACCGATCTTTATGATTTTTTCAGACAACAATATATGCTATATACGTAAGCATTCGCTGAAATTTGAAGCCTCTAGCTCTTAAAATAGGGCAGTAATTACGAAAAGTTCCTTATCTGAACAATCGGTTGTGGGGGATATATACTATATATACGACCGATCTCATAAATTTTTTCAGGCAACAATATGTTCAATATACGAAAGTATATGGTGAAGTTTGAAGCTTCAATCTGTTAAATTGGGTAAGATATTACAAAAATCCTCTTTTTCTGAAAAATCGGTCGTATGGAGGATATATGCTATAGTGGTCCGATCCGGTCGGTTCCGACAAATGTCTAATCGGACACCCAAATAC
>NW_027137378.1:0-25114 GCF_040869045.1 Eurosta solidaginis | reverse complement strand
AAATTCCAGGGCTCCCGTTATGCTAGGCATCTCTTACTTTGTGAGGTACGTTTTTTGCGCCGTCCAGCAAACAAGGACTCCAAAGTATAAAAAAAAATCGCTTTCGATTTGTTTTGCAGCACCGCTGGTTATACTAAGGAAGCTTATAATAACAACAAGTAGTAAAAACAGTCTCTTTAGGCAAATACTACAAAGAAAAAAGATTGAAAAAAAAATCATTGCTGAGAAAAGAGGGCATACAAGCCCGCTAGTTAAGCATTTTCGACCTAAATTTCTAACAGTAGTGGTAGACATTTCATTTAACGCCAAACTATGCAAGAGTGGCAGTTGACTAGTCTGGTTTTGTTTTGTTTTTATAACAGCATATCATACATGCTTACACACATACAAAGATATTTATATACTGTCACAGTTGGCCGGCTTGGCGTTTGTGTGTTCTGGAACTATACGATGCGCTCCAATCCCTCGTTGACAATAACAGTACATTTGCTTGCTAGTCAAGCAGCACTGCCACTATTCAGCCATAAAAATTTGGAGTACCTTTTTTTATTCTTCATAAAACGCTTGTAACATTGCCTCTTCCAAGTGAGCAAATATCAAATGCTTTTCACATAAACGTTTTCACTTCAAACATATCCTTTCGCAGTATGAAGTTTGCGCCCTTTACCATTTCAAACGGTGGCACTTTATTGTTATTATACCTTTCATGAACATGAAATGATATATTAACTTTGGTCCGATGGTTGTAACGTTGAGAAATATAGAAGATAGACTCACCATTAAGTATACCGAATTGATCAGGGCGACGAACTGAGTTGATATAGCCATGTCTGTCTGTCCGTCCGTCCGTCTGTCCGTCAGTCCGTCTGTCTATTTGGACGCAAACTAGTCCCTCAAATTTTGAGATATCTGAATGAAATTTGGCACAATGATTTATTTTTGTATTATATTAGACATTTGTCGGATCCGGTAGAATGGGACCACTATATATATCTCTATATATATCTCCCATACACCGATCGTTCAGATAAGAAGATTTTGGTCATTCCTGCCGCAATTTAGAAAGTATAAACGTGAAACTCGGTGATATATATTCTAACATATTGTAACGAATTTACTTGCAAATCCTCTTATTTACAATCCTCTGCTAAGTTCGAATCACTAAACTGTTGAATAAATAACTCCAATTTGTAGTAATGCAAAATGGCCTTTATTAAAGTACTTCACAATAACACTCAAACTGTGCAACGAATAGCTTGCTTAATAACCACACTGATTGATAGCTCAATGAAACTCTGCTATTCAAAATAATACTGCTATTGCTCGCTAGATATCGTCTTAATCGGAACTGCTTGACAACTCAAATCAAACTGAATTACTTCTTACTCGCTTGCCCCGCTTTTATAGTTTACGCTGCATACTTATAGGCTCTTCGATTTCCAGAACTTACTAGTTGTTTCGGCTACAAAATCGCCAGCCACAACTACGTGCACAAATTATTGCTCTCTCTTGTGACAACTCAGATAAGATATATGCATGTGTTTGTAGTTTACAGTCTCCCGCACACACATAAGCGTATAAGTAAATTCATCGGTGTGTGACATCTCATCTCTCGCTGCCTTGTATGTAAATGGTGCTCGTCGGAATGTGTACATATGTGTAGACGCAATTATTGATTCGTTTGTGTAGATACATAATAATTGAATTATTGATGTGAATTCACGTCACTGCTTAGCATCGGCCTGGAGATGGCAGCACTCCTCAGTTTTGCTAATATTCGTAACAATATCATAGAAGATATCCTGAAAAGATCACTTTTAACGGAACTTTATATAGTTATATCCCATACAACCGATCGTTAAGATAGAAAGATTTTTGGCCATTTCCCCCTTAATTTAGAAAGTATAAACGTGAAACAAGGTGATATATATTTTAATATATCATAAAAAATTTTCTGAAAAAATCACTTTGATCGGAGCTATATATAGTATATATCCCATACAACCGATCGTTCAGATAGAAAGATTTTTGGCAATTTCTCCCTTAATTTATAATATAAAAACGTCAAACTTGGTGATATTTATTCTAATATATCATAGAAGATTTCATGAAAAAATCATTTCGATCGGAGCTATATATAGTATATATCCCATAAAACAGATCGTTCAGATAAGAGGGTTTTGGCCTTTTTTATACTCAGTTGAGCAGAGCTCACAGAGTATATTAAGTTTGATTGGATAACGGTTGGTTGTACATATATAAAGGAATCGAGATAGATATAGACTTCCATATATCAAAATAATCAGGATCGAAAAAAAATTTGATTGAGCCATGTCCGTCCGTCCGTCCGTCCGTCCGTCCGTCCGTCCGTCCGTTAACACGATAACTTGAGTAAATTTTAAGGTATCTTGATGAAATTTGGTATGTAGGTTCCTGAGCACTCATCTCAGATCGCTATTTAAAATGAACGATATCGGACTATAACCACGCCCACTTTTTCGATATCGAAAATTTCGAAAACCCGAAAAAATGCGATAATTCATTGCCAAAGGCGGTTAAAGCGATGAAACTTGGTAGATGGGTTGACGTTATGACGCAGAATAGAAAATTAGTAAGATTTTGGACAATGGGCGTGGCACCGCCCACTTTTACAAGAAGGTATTTTAAAAGTTTTGCAAGCTGTAATTTGGCAGTCGTTGAAGATATCATGATGAAATTTGGCAGGAACGTTACTACTATTACTATATATGTGCTAAATAAAAATTAACAAAATTGGATGAAGAACACGCCCACTTTTTAAAAAAAAATTTTTTTTTATTCAAATTTTAACAAAAAATTTAATATCTTTACTATATATAAGTAAATTAAGTCAAAATTCAACTCCAGTAATGATATGATGCAACAAAATACAAAAATAAAAGAAAATTTCAAAATGGGCGTGGCTCCGCCCATTTTCATTTAGTTTGTCTAGAATACTTTTAATGCCATAAGTCGAACAAAAATTTACCAATCCTTCTCAAATTTGGTAGGAGCCTAGATTCTATGACGGTAACTGTTCTCTGTGAAAATGGGCGAAATCGGTGGAAGCCACGCCCAGTTTTTATACACAGTCCACCGTCTGTCCTTCCGCTCGGCCGTTAACACAATAACTTGAGCAAAAACCGATATATCTTTACTAAACTTAGCCCACGTACTTATCTGAACTCACTTTATCTTGGTATAAAAAATGGCAGAAATCCGACCATAACCACGCCCACTTTATCGATATCGAAAATTACGAAAAATGAAAAAAATGCCATAATTCTATACCAACTACGAAAAAAGGGATGAAACATGGTAACTGGATTGGTTTTATTGACACAAAATATAACTTTGGAAAAAACTTTGTAAAATGGGTGTGACACCTACCATATTAAGTAGAAGAAAATGAAAAAGTTCTACAAGGCGAAATCAACAGCCCTTGGAATCTTGGCAGGAATACTGTTAGTGGTATTGCATATATAAATAAATTAGCAGTACCCGACAGATGATTTTCTGGATCACCTGGTCCACATTTTGGTCGATATCGCGAGAACGCCTTCACATATACATCTAAGGGCCACTCGCTTTTAAAACCCTCATTAATACTTTTAATTTGATATCCATATATCGTACAAACACATTCTAGAGTCACCCTGGCCCACCCTAATGGCGATATCTCGAAAAGGCGTCCACCTATAGACCTAATGCCCACTCCCTCTTAAAATGCTCAGTAACACTTTTCGTTTGATACCCATATCGTACAAACATTCTACAGTCACCCCTGGCCCTCCCTAATGGCGATATCTCGGAAAGGCGTCCACCTATAGAACTAAGGATTACTCCCTTTTAAAATACTCATTACCACCTTTCATTTGATACCCATATCGTACAAACACATTCTAGAGTCACCCTGGCCCACCCTAATGGCGATATCTCGAAAAGGCGTCCACCTATAGACCTAATGCCCACTCCCTCTTAAAATGCTCAGTAACACCTTTCGTTTGATACCCATATCGTACAAACATTCTAGAGTCACCCCTGGCCCACCCTAATGGCGATATCTCGAAAAGGCGTCCACCTATAGACCTAATGCCCACTCCCTCTTAAAAAGCTCAGTAACACCTTTCGTTTGATAGCCATATCGTACAAACATTCTAGAGTCACCCTTGGTCCACCTTTATGGCGATATCTCGAAAAGGCGTCCACCTATAGACCTAATGCCCACTCCCTCTTAAAATGCTCAGTAACACCTTTCGTTTGATACCCATATCGTACAAACATTCTAGAGTCACCCCTGGCCCACCCTAATGGCGATATCTCGAAAAGGCGTCCACCTATAGACCTAATGCCCACTCCCTCTTAAAAAGCTCAGTAACACCTTTCGTTTGATACCCATATCGTACAAACATTCTAGAGTCACCCTTGGTCCACCTTTATGGCGATATCTCGAAAAGGCGTCCACCTATAGAACTAAGGATTACTCCCTTTTAAAATACTCATTACCACCTTTCATTTGATACCCATATCGTACAAAAACATTATAGAGTCACCCCTGGCCCGCCCTAATGGCGATATCTCGAAAAGGCGTCCACCTATAGACCTAATGCCCACTCCCTTTTAAAATGCTCAGTAACACCTTTCGTTTGATACCCATATCGTACAAACATTCTAGAGTCACCCCTGGCCCACCCTAATGGCGATATCTCGAAAAGGCGTCCACCTATAGACCTAATGCCCACTCCCTCTTAAAATGCTCAGTAACACCTTTCGTTTGATACCCATATCGTCCAAGCACATTCTAGAGTCACCCCTCGCCCACCCTAATGACGATATCTCGAAAAGGCGTCCACCTATAGACCTCATGCCCACTCCCTCTTAAAATGCTCAGTAGCACCTTTCGTTTGATACCCATATCGAACATACATTCTAGGGTCACCCTTGGTCCACCTTTATGGCGATATCTCGAAAAGGCGTCCACCTATAGAACTAAGGATTACTCCCTTTTAAAATACTCATTACCATCTTTCATTTGATACCCATATCATACAAACACATTCTAGAGTCACCCCTGGCCCACCCTAATAGCGACATTTCGAAAAGGCGTCCACCTATAGACCTAATGCCCACTCCCTCTTAAAATGCTCAGTAACACCTTTCATTTGATTCCCATATCGTACAACTAGAGACATCCCTGGTCCACCTTTATGGCGATATCTCGAAACGGCGTCCACCTATGGAACTAAGGACCACTCCTTTTCTAAATACTCATTAACAGCTTTCATTTGATACCCATATCGTACAAACATATTCTAGAGTCACCCCTGGCCCACCTTTATGGCGATTTCTCGAAAAGGCGTTCACCTATAGAACTAAAGCCCATTCCCTTTTAAAATACTCATTATCACCTTTCATTTGATACCCATATCGTACAAACACATTCTAGAGTCAGCCCTGGTCCACCTTTATGGCGATATCCCTAAATGGCGTCCATCCATAGAACTATGGCCTACTCTCTCTAAAAATACTCTTTAATACCTTCCATTTGATACACATGCCATACAACCACATTCCAGGGTTACCCTAGGTTCATTTTCCTACATGGTGATTTTCCTTATTTTGTCTCCATAGCTCTCAACTGAGTATGTAATGTTCGGTTACACCCGAACTTAGCCTTCCTTACTTGTTTATATTTATCTTAAAATCGTTTAGGTATGTACATCTGTTCACTATATATTTCTTTTCTTATACAGCGCATATTTGGAGATTACGAATGGGATAAGATTATTGTTCAGCCCCATTCATGAAAGGTATGAAGTCTTCGGCACAGCCGAATACAGTCCCGTCCTTACTTTTTTATACCTTTCATGAAAATGAAATGGTATATTAATTTCGTCACGAAACCCAAAATTGTAAGTCCTTAAAGGAAAATAGATAGACCCACCATTCAGTATACCGAAATAATCAGGATGAAGAGCTGAGTTGATTTAGCCATGTCCGTCTGTCCGTCTGTCTGTTTGTATGCAAACTAGTCCCTCAATTTTTGAGATATCTTGATAAAATTTGGTGAGCGGGTGTATTTGGGTGTCCGATTAGACATCTGTTGTTACCGACCGGATCGGACCACTATAGCATATATCCTCCATACAACCGATTTTTCAGAAAAAGAGGATTTTTGTCATATCTTACTCAATTTAACAGATTGAAGCTTCAAACTTCACCATATAATTTCGTATATTGCACACATTGTAGCCTGAAAAAATTGATGGGATCGGCCGTATTTATAGTATTTATCCCCCACAACCGATTGTTCAGATAAGAAACTTTTCGTAATTACTGCCCTATTTTAAGAGCTATAGGCTTCAAATTTCAACGAATTCTTACGTATTTAGCATATATTGTTGTCTAAAAAAATCATAAAGATCGGTGGTATATATAGTATATATATATAGTATATATTATATATATATATAGTATTGTCACGGATATTAGCATCGCTAAGTTATACCATCACTAAGGCGATGCTAAGGCCACGATAAGCAGAATTTACGTCAATAATCAAATCATGTATACACATATATTAGGCAGCCGAAAGATGTCACACACAGATGCATTTACTTATACTCCTATGTATGCGCGAGAGACTGTAAACTACAAACATTCACATCAATAATTCAATCATTATGTATCTACATAAACGAATAAATAATGCGTCTACACATATGTACGTATACGAGCAGCCGAGCGGTAATGCACAAACACATGCATATATCTTTTCTGAGTTGTCACAAGAGAGAGCAATAAATTGTGCACGTAGTTGTGGCTGGCGATTTTGTAGCCGAAAATAACTTATAAGTTCTGAAAATCGATGAGCCTAGAAGTATGCAGCGTAAACTATAAAAGTGGCGCAAGCGAGTAAGAAGTAATTCAGTTTGAGTTGAGCTTTCAATCAGTTTGATTAAGCACGCGATCTGGCGACCAAAAGTAGAGTTTCATTTGAGTTATTAGTCAGTTTTGTTATTAAGCCAGCGAGTAGCAAAGTATAAGTGTTATTGTGAAGTACTTTAATAAAGGCCATTTTCCATTATTCAATATTGGAGTTATTTATTCAACAGTTGAGTGATTCGAACTTAGCAGAGGATTGCAAATAAGAGGATTTGCAAGTAAATTCGTTACAGTATATATAAATATTTTCGCAATTTTAGCCCCATTTTAATAGCTAGAAGCTTCAAATTTCACCAAATGCTTACGTATATGGCATGTATTGTTGTTTGAAAAAATCATAGAGATCGGTTGTATATATAGTATATATCTCATACAACCGATTGTTCAGATAAGAAACTTTTCGCAATTTCTACTCCATTTTAACAGCTTACTTACTTACTTAATTGGCGCTTAACCGTCTAAACGGTTATGGCCGTCCAACAAGGCGCGCCAGTCGCTCCGCCAACCGGCGCCAATTGGTCACACCAAGGGAGTTTAAATCGTTTTCCACCTGGTCCTTCCAACGGAGTGGGGGCCGCCCTCTACCTCTGCTTCCATAGGCGGGTTCCGATAGAAACACTTTCTTGGCCGGAGCATTATCTTTCATTCGCATAACATGGCCTAGCCAGCGCAGCTGCTGCGTTTTAATTCGCTGGACTATGTTGATGTCTGCGTATAGCTCGTACAGCTCATCATTAAATCTTCTTCGGTACTCGCCATCGCCAACGCGTAGAGGTCCATAAATCTTTCGAAGAACTTTTCTCTCGAACACTCCCAAAGCCGCTTCACCTGCTGTTGTCATGGTCCATGCTTCTGCCCCATATAGCAGGACGGGTACGATAAGTGACTTGTAGAGTATGATTTTCGTTCGCCGAGAGAGGACTTTACTTTTCATTTGCCTACCTAGTCCAAAGTAGCATTTATTGGCAAGATTGATTCTTCGCTGGATTTCAGTGCTGATGTTGTTGCTAGTGTTGATGCTGGTTCCCAAATAAACGAAGTCTTTTACTATTTCGAAATTATGGCTGCCCACAGTAGCGTGGTTGCCAAGGCGCATATGCGCTGACTCTTTGCTCGATAACAGCAGGTACTTCGTTTTGTCCTCATTCACCATCAAACCCATCTTTACCGCTTCTTTTTCCAGCTTGGAGTAAGCAGAACTAACAGCGCGGGTGTTTAGGCCGATGATATCAATGTCATCAGCATATGCCAGTAATTGAACGCTTTTATAGTATATTGTTCCAGTGCGGTTAAGTTCTGCAGCTAGTATAATTTTCTCCAGCCTCAAATTAAAGAAATAGCACGATAGGGGGTCACCCCGTCTGAAACCTCGTTTAGTTTCGAACGGCTCGGAGAGGTCCTTCCCAATTCTGACTGAGCTGATGGTGTTGCTCAACGTCATTTTGCACAGCCGTATAAGTTTTGCGGGGAAACCAAATTCAGACATAGCGGCATATAGGCAGCTCCTTTTCGTGCTGTCGAAGGCGGCTTTAAAGTCGACGAAGAGGTGATGTGTGTCGATTTTCTTTTCACGGGTTTTTTCCAAGATTTGGCGCATTGTGAAAATCTGGTCGATGGTAGATTTACCAGGTCTGAAGCCGCACTGATAAGGTCCAATCAGCCGGTTCACGGTGGGCTTCAATATTTCGCACAATACACTTGAAAGGACCTTATATGCGATATTAGGAAGGCTGATTCCACGATAGTTGGTGCATTTTGCAGTATCCCCCTTCTTGTGGACTGGGCAAAGAACACTTAGATTCCAACAGTCGGGCATGCTTTCGTCCGCCCATATTTTGCTAAGAAGCTGCTGCATGCGCCTTACCAACTCCTCGCCGCCGAACTTGAATAGCTCCGCAGGCAATCCATCAGCGCCCACGGCCTTGTTGTTTTTCAATCTGGTTATTGCTATTCTAACTTCGTCATAATCGGGCGGGGGGACATATATTCCATCATCATCGATTACGGGATCGGGTTCTTCATCTCTGCGCGGTGAATTGCTGCCTCCATTTAGGAGAGCAGAGAAGTGTTCCCTCCATAATCTAAGCACTCTCTGGACATCAGTTACAAGGTCGCCGTTTTCATTTCTACAGGAGTTTGCCCCGGTCTTAAAACCTTCCGTCTGTCGCCGTATTTGTTGGTAGAATTTTCGGGCGTTATTCCTGGTGGCTAGCAGCTCAAGCTCCTCGCACTCACGCCTTTCTGCTTCTGTTTTTTTCTTCCTGAAAAGGCGTCTCGCTTCCCTTTTCAACTCACGATAGCGTTCACACACTCCTCTTGTCGCGCTCGCTTTTAACGTAGCCCTGTAAGCAGCGTCTTTTCTTTCGGTTGCAACGCGGCATTCTTCATCATACCAGTTATTTTTTCGTGGCCGCCGGTAACCAATTTTTTCCTCAGCGGCAGTATGAAGTGCTTTGGAGATATGCTCCCACTGCTCCTGTATTCCTTCAGGATGAGTTGTGCCCTCAGAGAGCAGGTGTGAGAGTCGAGTTGCGAAATCATTGGCAGTCTGTTGTGATTGAAGCTTTTCGACGTCTAGCTTTCCTAGTGTTTTTTGTTCCTTGTTTTTAGCCGCGTTGAGGCGGGTGCGTATTTTGGCTGCAACGAGAAAATGGTCCGAATCGATGTTAGGTCCTCGGATCGTTCGCACGTCTAAAACACTGGAGGCGTGCCGTCCGTCTATCACAACGTGATCGATCTGATTGCAAGTATTTAGGTCAGGAGACAGCCATGTAGCTTGATGTATCTTTTTATGCATGAACCTCGTGCTTGATATGACTATGTTTCGAGCACCGGCAAAGTCAATCAGCCTCAGTCCGTTAGGAGAAGTTTCATTGTGTAGGCTGAACTTTCCGACTGTAGGGCCAAAAACACCTTCTTTGCCCACCCTGGCGTTAAAGTCGCCAAGCACGATTTTTATATCATGACGGGGGCAGCGCTCGTATGTGCGTTCTAACTGTTCATAAAAAGTGTCTTTCACCTCATCGTCTTTCTCCTCTGTCGGCGCATGGGCGCAGATGTATGATATATTAAAAAATTTTGCTCTTATTCGAATAGCGGCGAGACGCTCGTCCACAGGCGTGAACGCCAGCACTTGGCGACAAAGTCTCTCTCCCACCACGAATCCGACGCCGAAACTGCGCTTATTCGCATGGCCACTCCAATATATGTCACAATTTTTGATCTTCTTTCTTCCTTGCTTCGTCCAACGCATTTCTTGGATGGCGGTGATATCAGATTTTGCTTTGACGAGGACATCAACCAGCCGGGCATCTGCACCAATCCCATTCAGGGAGCGGACGTTCCAGGTGCATGCCCTCAATTCATTGTCCTTCAAACGTTTGCCATGGTCGTCATCAATAGAGAGTGTATTTATCCGAGGCTTGTTGTTATATTTCATTGGAGTATGGTTTTACGTGGCGGGTCCCAAGCCCAGCGCACAACCCGCTCAGCGGGGGTGAAAATATTACTTGGCACGTTTATATAGCGAGCCGCTTGCTCCAAGACAGACGCCCGCTTGCAGCCGCACCTAGAGGTGTACAGACGCTGCCGATGAAATCTCCCCCGCTAGCCCTTAAACCGATTATGTCGCCTTCTCATATTAGCTCACCGCTAAACGGGTGTTTAGCGGCTACCCAGACGATACTTGGCCACAAGCGACCGGCAGTAGTGAGCTGCTTGAACCGCATGCAAAAGAATCGCTCTGGCCATTCCCAAGTGAATGGCGGTCAGAAGCTTTCCCCACTTTCGTGGACTTCTACACACGGCCCCACCCTCCATTTTAACAGCTATAAGCTTCAAATTTCACCGATTGATTACGTATATAGTATATATTGTTGTGCCAAAAAATCATAGAGATCGGTGATATATATAATATATATATGATGGGACAAAATACCTACCTATTTTTATTTTTATATTTATCTTAAAAATCGTTTAGGTATGTAGACCTGTTCACTATATATTTCTTATCTTATAGATCCGATTATTCGGAGATTACGAACGGGATAAGATTATTGTTCAGCCCCATTCATGAAAGGTTTCATACCTTTCATACCTTCGGCACAGCCGAAGACAGTCCCGTCCTTACTTGTTTTTATTTTTTTTTTGTGTTTTGGTTTTACAATAACAGTACAAGTACATATGAATGTTAATTGTAGTTTTATGCTTGTTTTTAAGTGCTCGTATTTAGATATACATACATATATACATGTAAGTGTCTAATACATATTCATGGTTTAGGTTTGCGGTTACGAGCAGTGAAGGCAACGAATGTCACCAACAGCAGGATATTTTGTCCACTGCAAATATTTCCGGTATATTTCTGGTGCAACATCGTGCGATAATAAAAAGAGAAAACTAGCACAACAGCCTTGTTAATTGGGTTCATTGAGTTTATTAGAAATACAAACAAAAAAAAGCATTTGGTTGGTATAATTAAATTTTATCATTCATGCTAAACAGAACTCTTTAATAAGCGCTATTAATACAGAAAAAAAAATCTACGCGGTATAAGCAATTAAAAAATTTTAGTTAATAAATGTACATAATTTCAAGGAAGACCTTAAGGCCGCAATAGACGGGATGATTGGCTCAAGGGTGCTCATATGGCGGACGACGCGATACATGTGTACACAGATGGTTCCAAATTTGGTGGAATGAGTGGGGTCTGCGGTATACTTTGCTGATCCGCAAATAAACAGATCCTACAATCTACCTGATCGCCGTAGCGTTTTCCAAGCGGAAATATTAGCCGTAACCAAAGCAGTAGAAACCATGGAAGAAAATAGCCCAAGCTGGAATCGTGTTAACTTTTATATTGACAGTCAAGCAGCAATTGAGGCAATAATCTCGCATAGCACAGCATCTAAGAGTGTGTCAGAATGTAAGCAGTCTCTGCAAATAATCGGGACAAGGAGAAGCATACACCTGTATTGGGTCCCTCGACATATGGGAATAAATGGGAATAAAAAAGCAGACGAAGTAGCTTAAAAGGGCACATCCCTTGAAGCTTGTCCCGTAGACGACCCAATTAGATTGAGTGAGATAAAGCGAAAGCGAGAAGTGCACATGATCGACCAAGCGGGGAAAATCGTGGGTTCAAGCGCGGGGCTGTAAAGTGTCGAAAATTATGTGTGGGTCTTACAACTTTAGACTAACAAAAATGCTTCTGTCATTAAAAAAGGGGACTGTAGACTCATGACGGGTATTCTGATTGGACACTGCCTTCTGAAGTCACATGCCATTAAATTAAGCTTGGTCAGTGATGTAGGAAGTGCGAATTGGAGGAGGAAATGATCGAGAGCGTTCCGTGCTCGTGCCCTGCACTCGCCAGGTTAAGAATAAGCTATTAGGAGTGATACAGTAGTCAGATCTAGAAGCAGCAGGTGGCTTAAATCCTAGAAATCTTCTGGTGTTTTCCAAGAGGACGGAGTTATTTTATAACATATATAGCAACTGGCTTTTGGTAGGGTTTATCAGTTTGGCCGTTAAAATAAATTTCTGGTAACTCTATGGACTCATTCGGTCTATGTGGGGTCCTCATGGACCGGTAGGTTCAACCTAACCTAATCTACATAATTTCCAATAATTAAAAAACAGCGAACAGAAAAATGGCAGTGGTCATTTATTTAAAAGTTTATCATATCAACTCTACTTTTTCTCTCAATATTTTGAAGAAAAGCTTCAATGCAACCCATTACTAAAACTATGCAAATCAGTTTCAAAAACGCTTTCGAAAAATTCTAGAAAATTTTACGAAAGCTCAAATTTTTTGAAGCTATACTTCTTTAGGCGCATTAAACTATGTACAGACACTCCCCAAATTGGCAATTTATACCATTATCATATAACAAATTGCAATAGTAAATTGCCAATTTAAAAAAAATTGCGTAATAAATTGCTTCAAATTACAAATGCAATCTTAGTGTTTATTGAGTAGATTTAAACGTCAGTTACGCCTGGCTCAACTATATGGTTGGCACATCTCATTAGCTGATTTTTTTTTTTTTTTCATTTCACTCAAAGTGAAAACCAAAACATTGAACACATTTTCTTACTACACACAAAAATTTCAAAGCCTTATGTTTTCATTCCATTCCATTCGCCTAATACCAACACACAAATTTTGACAGTCTGAACAAAGGTATGTTGTTGTTGTAGAGATGAGCCAACCAGCTATCAAATTACTATTGTGTAGTTGTATGAACGCCACTCAATTTAAATCGAAATTGTCTCAATTTATTTTTCTGTTTGAACATAGTATTAAGAAAAGTTTATAGAAATGAAATTTAAACAAGTAAGGAAGGTTAAGTTCGGGTGTAACCGAACATTACATACTCAGTTGAGAGCCATGGTGACAACATAACGGAAAATAACCATGTAGGAAAATGAACCGAGGGCAATCCTGGAATGTGTTTGTATGACATGTCTATCAAATGAAGGTATTAAAGAATATTTTATGAGGGAGTGGGCCATAGTTCTATAGGTGGACGCCATTTAGGGATATAGCCATAAAGGTGGATCAGGGTTGACTCTAGAATGCGATTGTACGATATGGGTATCAAATGAAAGGTGTTAATGAGCATTTTAAAAGGGAGTAATCCTTAGTTCCATAGGTGGACGCCGTTTCGGGATATCGCCACAAAGGTGGACCAGGGGTGACCCTAGAATTTGTTTGTACAATATGGGCATCAAACGAATGGTGTTAATGAGTATTTTAAAAGGGAGTGGGCCTTAGTTCTATAGGTGGATGCCGTTTCGAAATATCGCCATAAAGGTGGACCAGGGGTGATTCTAGAATATGTTTGTACGATATGGGTATCAAATTAAAGGTATTAATGAGGGTTTTAAAAGGGAGTGGTGGTTGTTGTATATGTGGTCGCCTTTTCGAGATATCGCCATAAAGGTGGACCGGGGTGACTCTAGAATGCGTTTGTACGATATGGGTATCAAATGAAAGGTGTTAATGAGTATTTTAAAAGGGAGTTATCATTAGTTCCATAGGTGGACGCCGTTTCGAGATATTGCCATAAAGGTGGACCAGAGGAGACCCTAGAATTTGTTTTTACAATATGGGTATCAAAAGAAAGGTGTTAATAAGTATTTTAAAAGGGAGTGGGCCTTAGTTCTATAGGTGGACGCTGTTTCGAAATATCGCCATAAAGGTGGACCAAGGGTGTCTCTGGAAGGTGTTTGTACGATATGGCTATCAAATGAAAGGAGTTAATGTATTTTAAAAGAGAGTTATCACTAGTTCCATAGGTGGACGCCGTTTCGAGATGTCGCCATAAAGGTGGGCCAGGGGTGACTCTAGAATTCGTTTGTGCATTATGGGTATCAAACGAAAGGAGTTAATGAGTATTTTAAAAGGGAGTGGGCCTAGGTTCTATAGGTGGACGCCTTTTCGAGATATCGCCATAAAGGTGGACCAGGGGTGACTCTAGAATGAGTTTGTGCAATATGGGTATCAAACGAAAGGAGTTAATGAGTATTTTAAAAGGGAGTGGGCCTTAGTTCTATAAGTGAACGCCTTTTCGAGATATCGCCATAAAGGTGGACTAGGGGTGACTCTAGAATGAGTTTGCACGATATGGGTATCAAATTAAAGGTATTAATTAGAGTTTTAAAAGGGAGTGGTGGTAGTTGTATATGTGAACGCGTTTTCCAGATATCGACCAAAATGAGGAGCAGGGTGACCCAGAACATCATCTGTTGGAGACCGCTAATTTATTTATATATGTAATACCTGCCAAGATTTTAAGGGTTTTTTTATTGCGCCCTGCAGAACTTTTTCATTTTCTTCTACTTAATATGGTAGGTGTCACAACCATTTTATAAAGTTTTTTCTAAAGTTATATTTCGCTTCAATAAAACAGTCCAATTACCTTACCATGTTTCATCCCTTTTTTCGTATTTGGTATAGAATTATGGCATTTTTTTCATTTTTCGTAAATATCCATATCGAAAAATTGGGCGTGGTCATAGTCAGATTTCGTTAATTTTTCATACCAAGATAAACTGAGTTCAAGTAAGCACGTGAACTAAGTTCATTAAAGATATGTCGATTTTTACTCAAGTTATCGTGTTAACGGCCATGCGGAAGGACAGACGGACGACTGTGAATAAAAACTGGGCGTGGCATAAACCGATTTCACCCATTTTCACAGAAAAGAGTTATAGTCATACAATCTATGCCCCTACCAAATTTTAAAAGGATTGGTTAATTTTTGTTCGACTTATGGCGTTAAAAGTATCCTAGACAAATTAAATGAAAAAGAGCGGAGCCACGCCCATTTTGAAATTTTCTTTTATTTTTGTATTTCGTTGCACCATATCATTACTTGAGTTGAATGTTGACATAATTTACTTATATACTGTAAAGATATTAAATTTTTTGTTAAAATTTTACTTTAAAAATTTTTTTTTTTAAAAAGTGGGCGTGGTCCTTCTCTGATTTTTCTAATTTTTATTAGGCGTACATATAGTAATAGAAGTAACATTCCTGCCAAATTTCATCATGATATCTTCAACGACTGCCAAATTACAGCTTGCAAAACTTCTAAATTGCCTTCTTTTAAAAGTGGGCGGCGCCACACCCATTGTCCAAAATTTTACTAGTTTTCTATTCTGCGTCATAAGTTCAACTCATCTACCAAGTTTCGTCGCTTTATCTCTCTTTTGTAATGAATTATCGCAATTTTTCGGTTTTTCGAAATATTCGATATCGAAAAAGTGGGCGTGGTTATAGTCCGATATCGTTCATTTTAAATAGCGATCTGAGATGAGTGCTCAGGAACCTACGCACCAAATTTCATCAAGATACCTCAAAATTTACTCAAGTTATCGTGTTAACGGACGGACGGACGGACGGACGGACGGACATGGCTCAATCAAATTTTTTTTCGATCCTGATTATTTTGATAAATGGAAGTCTATATCTATCTCGATTCCTTTATATATGTACAACCAACCGTTATCCAATCAAACTTAATATACTCTGTGAGCTCTGCTCAACTGAGTATAAAAATGTGACACACAAGTCGCAGGTTCAAAATCCAGTTCGTGTGTATCTTCGCTGTGAATGGAGCAAACTTGCTGTGAGTGGGATTTATGTATATGGATGTTTGTATGTATTGGAAAACAAAAACTACAAACAAAATAGAAATTGCGTCTCTATGTTTATATGTATGTATTTACTAGGCCGGTTCGATTTGTGGGGAGGCAAAAAAATCGCCCATTGCTCTGTGAAAATCATATTCTAGGGGTCAAAATAAGAAACTTTGCCGAAGGAACCATACTAATAAAACGAATTCTGATGCCCCCCCCCCCCCCCTTTGGGTCGTAGGGGCAAATTTTGAAAAATCCCACTTTGAAATGCCCATGTTTTTTTCTTTTTGGAGTTTATTTTTCTCTTAACAAATTTATTTAGTCAGAACATATGTAAATGAAAAAATTAATTTAACTTAGTAATAGAAAAGAAATTTAAAAAAATTATTAGAAATTAGCGTTTTTACAACCCCCTTTTAAAACCAAGGTATCACTGTGCTGCATTTGCATGTCGTAAACATAGTTGTGTGGGTTTTTTATTCAACCGTTTTAAAAACAATTGCAGATCGTAAAATTGCTTGTGTTGTTTTTTTAAGCCACCACAAGACACAGCAGGTAGAATTGAAATTGCCACTACCCAAAAGTTCGACCCAAAGGGGGGGACATCAGAATTCGTTTTAGAGGTATGGTTCCTTCAGCAAAGTTTCTTATTTTTATCCCTAGAATACGATTTTCACAGAGCAATGAGCGATTTTTAAATCGAACCGCCCTAGTATTTACATATACTTGGTTATACGCTCTGCTACCCCGCTCCCTCGTACTCAGTGTTTCCAGAACTTTCATTTTTCAGTTTTGCCAGATTTCCCTTATGTGTGGTTTCGTGATGGTATGAGCCAACAAGAGTGAAACGTTTGGTCCCCAAGGGTGACACGTGCGGTGAGAATATCTGTTCCACTAATCTATCTGGCAGAGGTGCAATTGTGCTTCAAGGCATACACTGTATGAGACTGGCTCAGCGCTGAAAGCAGGTTAACAATATGTCCCCCTTGTTATTAGATAGCATGCTTTTAGGCGTTGATTGTCAAGCGTTACTCTGGTGGCTTGCATTATTATTCGGCGAACTCAAATTTTGTTGATACGCTGCAAACATGTTTGCATCAATTGAGTGATAGAAAATTCATGCTATGAACAATGAGTTAAGCCAACTGCCAAATGGTATTAGTATCCATAAATTGAAAAGAAATGGACTTCACTTCACTAATATTAAAAGAAAAAATTTAATCATAACCAACACATTAAAATGTCAAAAAGCTGTCAGACAGCTGAATCAACACCTTGAGCGAATGTATTAAAAAACTTCAAACTTAATAATTTGACATAAATTCTCAACCGTTGAGTGGATCAAAAATACTCCATGATGCGTTCAGAAAATTATCACTAAACAATTGGCTAACAGTTGAGTTTGCTGAAAGATCCCATTTTAATGCTATGTTGCCAAAGGATGAGCTTTAAAGATAAAAAATTCAAATTTTCGTAATGGCTTTAAAATGTTCGAGATTAATAGCTTAAAAATTTCAAGAATTAAGTATTAACAAATTCAGTTTAATGCTACAAATTTACCTGGATGACAAATGTTGTACACTTTATCGTACAAGCTTTTTTGTTGTGAAAAGAACAAAAACATCTTTTCTAAAATCACTGCATTTAAATTTTAATAATAGATTTAACAAGCACCACTTTACAACACGAATCTGCTATACACTCCCAAGTGAGTTGACTCTACCAAAGCTTGCAACTCTTTTCACTGTCGTCAACTTTCTTACACACGTACATAGATATCTGTACGGTACTTTCTTAACGCTACATTATCCTCAAGAAACTTCAATTTAGGCATCAAACTCGCATCAAATATAATACCTTCTCTCTAATGTCATTGTCAACAGTAAGTTGCTTGTCCTTCAACTTTTTGCGTGGATTACCGTTGCTTTAGGTTAATGCATTCTTAAAGGAAAAGCACAATTCACTTGCACATAGATACATAGTTATCATAAGAAATTGTATAACCAGTGGGATTAGAAACAAAATTTATGAAATTTCGAAGTTATGACAATTTTAGGGCTTTCCAGTTCAATACGTACCGATCTATATACTCAATTTACTAAAACCTCCACTGAATATAGGTAGTCAGTTTTTGTGTTAAAGTATACTCATCGACTTTTTATTGGCGAATTTTTGACTTTTTAAATCGAAAGATGTCGATAATAATACCGTTTTGTTTACGGCGTATTATCAAAAAGTTATCGCTAAGCCATCGAAAAGTTTTTATATGATATCAAAACTATATCAATTTGCTATCGCAAAACTTATCGAATTGCTATCGATTTCTTATCGGAGTGCTGCCATTTTCGTTTCGAAACGTTATCGATTTGTCATTGAGAAGTAATACCAATTTCTTATCGGTGTGTTATATTTCATACATTTGTTGTCGAAATGTTATCAAATTTCTATTGAAAAGTTATCTTTATTGAAATGCTATCGATTTGTCATCTGAGTAATACCAATTTGTTGTCGATTTTTTATTTAAATTTATCGATTTGTTATCGACATATTATCGATTTACTATCGGAATATTATCGATTTTTTATCAAAAAATTTATCGATTGGTTATCAAAACGTATAGATCCGTTATCACAAAACTACCGATATATATTTTTTTAAGAAATATCGAACAGTTATCAGAGTGATAGCAGATTATAACCGGCGTGATAACGATTTCATATCGAGTCCTAATCTTTTTGCTACCAACTTACTATCGGAGTGTTATCGATTCATAAGTATGTTGTTAGAAACTAATACCGAAACAAAATCCATTACGCGTGTTTAACCCGTCAATAGCAAGCTGATAACAGACCGATTAGTCTACGATAATAACTATCTATCGATAATAAGCCGTCAAAATTCTTCTCAAAAAGCCCAGAATTATTTGCTTCTGGTATGGTTACCTCTGTTTTAGATTAACATCAACCCTTAGTTGAGCTCTACATCGAACTGCACGAGTACTTAGTATCCGCATCTTCCTTTTCTCAGCGTTCGCTATTGTTACAGATTTATTTATTTTAAAGATCTGTGGAGACATAGTGACACGACTGGGTGTAGGCATCTTGAGGAGTGCTAACATCTAAAACGCGATAGGCATGGACGATCCGGTGGTATGTTTTTGCGATCGAGAGAAAGCCATGTAGCTTGATCGATCTCTTTAAGTTTATTGCTATAGCTGGTTATGAAACTGTTTTAGACACAGGCGAAGTAAAAGTCCTCAGCGCAATAAATCACATCTGCTTCTATCGAACTTCCTGCTTGGGTTCTTACAAACCTAGGGTGGCTTCAAAAGAAATGATTACGTGAGTGATTTTCTATTAATTTAACATTGGAAAAATAGCATAAGTGAGATATTAGGCTTACCATCTCGTACCTAATATGACCACTTTGAGTCTTCCTGGTAATCCAACAAACAAATTCCGTGAGAAAATTGTTATTACCAGAGCCCTGCATGATAAAAACCAGGATTCGACAAAGGAAGATAAGGTTGACAGTTGGTTTGGTATTATACGGTATGCACTACACAATCCCTTGAGCCCATAATTTTAAAGATTAATCATATTTCGGATATTTTTTCCATTGATTCACTTTTCTCTTCTCTCTTCTTAGATCTCTTCTTATTTTAGTTACCTTTTTCCTTTTGCGGCCGCTGTGGTGTGATGGTAGCGTGTTCCGCCCACTACACTGAAGATTCTGGGTTCACCCTCCGGGAAAAGCAACAACAAAATTTTAGAAATAACTTTTTTCAATTCGAAGACAATTTTTCTTAGCGGGGTGCCCCTGTGCAGTGTTTGTCAGCCACTCCGATTGTATTTCTGCCATGAAAAGCTTCCGAGTGTAAACTAATCTGACTTCGATATCGAAAATTTCGAAAACCGAAAAAGTGCGATAATTCATTAGCAAAGACGGATAAAGCTATGAAACTTGGTAGGTGGTTTGACCTTATGACGCAGAATAGAAAATTAGTAAAATTTTGGACAATGGGCGTGGCACGGCCCACTTTTAAAGAAGGTAATTTAAAAGTTTTTTAATTTGCAGCTGAGTATGTAATGTTCGGATATACCCGAACTTAGCCTTCCTTACTTGTTATAGATATGCCTTTTTTGATTCGTTTTGCAATTTTAAAGAAAATTAAGTAATGAACTTAAATGCTACTCCATGCGGAAGTTTTGCGTTCTTCATCAAGTTTACTGATGCGAAAAAAGTGCGTCGATATATACACATTAACGTATGTATGTGATTTATATTATACTAGCACAATGCTGAACTTTATTTAATCTCTTCATAATTTCTTCTTTCACTGCAAGACTTGAAGTTTTTTGTTCAGATTCTTTTTTCATAACTTAAGCTTTTGTATTGAAAATGGAATTTTAGAGTAGATTAATAAATGGGTGTGGTTTAGCATGTAAATATATATCATTGTGTACATTAATTGAATATGATTAGGGAATATTATTTTCTTATAGCGAGTAGTTTAATAACCTGCAATATGAATTACCCCCCCCCCCCCCTCTTCTCTGTCTAATTTCATTCCCTTTCATGAGCGTTTTTCATGTCCATTTTTATTCAATTATTTCTACCTATTGTAACATTGTTTCCGTCCGCCCTACCCAAGCTTAATACAACTCTCTTCCATACTACCCAATATCTAAAATTTGTCGAAGTTTGTGTGCTAATAGACCGCCAAGGCAAACGTCAGCAGGGACATGGTTTAACTGCAGGTATGCAGTTAGGTATTATAGCTGTAACCCAGGTCGCCCAAGTAGCTAGTGAAAAGCCGTTTTGTTACCATAAAACTTGTTTGAACCTAATAAGTGCTACATCGGACATGTATGCGTTGTTTAAGTTTAAAATAAAGAATATTTGAAATCCCTATTTCTGCCCAGATTTTCTTAAAATGGGCTTCCGAAGGATCTACACATGTGCCAGCTAGAACCGGGAATTTACACAAAAAATGCTCAACAGTCTCTAAGTATTTACAACTTCTACAGCAGACATTATGCAGGACAACCATTTTTTCCGCATGCGTATCTAAAGCTCGATGACACGTAAAGACCGTTATAAGTTTTTGAGTGTCGGCCCTCGCTCCAACCAGTATACTACTTGGCCTCTTTTGTTGGAGTATGGCCATATAGCTAACACAGTTCGTTGTGCGCTTTCACTTTTGCTGAGCTTTGTTCACGCAATTATATAAAATTCCTTCCTCGGCTACAACGTGGGATATGGCTAACTGAATGATGGTTATTCTGCCCTCCCTATACACCCCCCTCCCACCCTGTTTCTGCTGATCATACTGGCTCAGCAACCATTTCATTTCTCACCATTCCTCTTAAGTTCCAAAACACGGATAATGGATATTTTCAGAGTTGCTTGCATGCCCCTTATATCTTTGACCTTGTTTGTGGTGCTGCTTGTGCCTTCATTGCTGCTTGACTGTCAGAAAAGATATATATCTTCCCAGTTATATTCCGAACTCGGTGTGATGTGCAGGTTTGCCAAATCGTGAGGACTTTTGCGCTCCAAACATATTTAAGTATGCTGGTAGTTTTCATGACTTAGAAATCCCTAGAAAATGCGGGTGATTCCATGTTGGAGCGATCGTTGTACATTAGAATGCGGTTATTAGCTCGAAACGTGCCCTTCTTCCAATCAAATTGCAGTTTACGCGGATACTTAATAATCTTTTTCGGAATTAAAAGTCTATATAAAGCAAGTTTTACGGGGTAGCTGAAGCCGCTGTGAGCAGGTGCGCCAGCCTCCGGTGGCATCAACGTACGCAGTGCGCTGCAATTTGTGTAGGCTAGTGACATTATATTTTTACCAAGAGCTTCCCATCACACTATAGAGCCATACGTCAGCACTGGTCGCATAACTGCCTGATATAGTTATAGAACCGGTATAAACCACATTAATTCTCGAATATAGCTTTTCAGGCGTAAAAACTTTTGCAAGTTTTTCGGTGGATAGTTTGTCTCTCCTCGTAAAGTGTAGCAAATCTGTCTTTTCCGGATCTACTGTAAGTCGGATAAAATTTAAATATGGTCAACAAAAAGTAAGGAAATATCTTAAATTTTTTTATTTCACAAATGATGGTTTATACAATGCGTTTTTTTCTGTTTGATATAATAGAATTTGTTTCCTGTGAATAAGTACTTGCCTAAAGTAATTTATTTATATAAAAAATAAATAAATGTAAGGCGCGATAAACTCCGAAGAGATCTAAGGCCGAGCTTCTCTTCCAAATTGCGTCGTGCTCCTCTTGATTTTCCCTACAAATTGGCCGGACGAGACCTACATGTTTTATGCCAACACCGAACGGCATCTGCAAGGCAGACGAGTTTTCGCCGAGAGCTTTTCATGGCAGAAATACAACCGGAGCGCTTGCCAAACACTGCCGAGGGGCGACCCCGCTTAGAAAAATTTTCTTCTAATTTAAAAATGTTATTTCTAAAATTTTGACGTTGCTTCGCCCGGGGTGCGAACCCAGGGCATACGGTGTGGTAGGCGGAGCACGCTACCATCACACCACGGTGGCCGCCGTTATCGTTAATCGAGTTGCAATTTTTTTGCAGCTCCAAAACGACGATGCTGTTGTGGTGCAAGCTTTCAACGAAGTGCAAAACATGAATGCATTTCACTTACTTGAATGGGATTTTAATTACGCAAAAATCTTAACATAACTTTTTAGTTCTTGAATAAAAGCAAACAAACACAATATTGGGGTTTTTGTTGTTTGTTTCACAAAGTCTGAGTTATTTTCATTAAGTATCTCTACCACTTTTGGCAACATTTAAATTTCCGCTAAATATTGAAAATCAGAAAAAAGTGCTCATATTAGCTTCATTTGTGTGTTTTCAAAAGTCTTATACCTAGTGATAGAACCATACGATTACTGAGAGAGTAGTATCGATACTTTTCCAAAAAATACTCGAGTATTTTGTACTCTATGCTTTTTACCAAGTACTGAGCAAAGTCGATGGGCAAAAGGTTTAAGACCAAAAAGTATAGTTCAGTCACACGATAACTTGGAAAAAATTTAACTCAAGATATCGTGTACGGTGCTAATCTACCTTTCATTTAAAACGACTTTTTAAATAAAATATTAAAAAAAAATTTTTAAGTTAAACGGTTTTATTGAAAACAATGCTTACATGAAGTAATAATAATATTAAAAGCTAGAAAATAATTAGGTAGGTTCTAGGTACTAATCATCACACTCCTCATCAATCAAGGGCGTTGATCAGACAATTAAATAAAAGCGTTGGACGCGTAAAATTTCTATTTATAGTCATAAGTAAAACCAACTGAACCTTAATCAGGTTATGCTACGCCTCACATTTTCAGAAATTTCACGCGCCCAACGCTTTTACTTAATTGTCTGATCAACACTCTTGATTGATGAGGAGTGTGATGATTAGTACCTAGGAACTAACTGATTGTTTTCTATCTTTTAGTATTATTATTATTTAATGTAATTATTGTTTTCAATAAAACCGTTTAACTTACACTTTTTTTTTAAATTATTTTATTTTCTATCTTTTAATATTATTACTACATAATATAAGTATTGTTTTCAATAAAACTGTTTACCGTAAAACAATTTTTTTTATTTATTTTATTATACGGAAATTTCCCTAGCAAAGTTTGAATTTATGTGCTCCAAGGTATTTTGATGTCACTTCTATCGGAATGTATATAATATTTGTTCAAAGAGCCAAATCGGACAGACAAGTACGAGTTTTTTGAATATCTCAATTTTTGCGACACCTAGCGTGAATTTTTTTACTAAAGCGGTTTCTATTTCTGTATGTCAAATATGATTTCGAAATATGAGCCAAATCGGACCACATATATGATTTTTATGAATATCTCGATCCTTGCGCCACCTAGCGGCGATTTTTTCCATAGGTCGCTTTCTATTCATACATGTATTATGTGTTCCAAATATGAGCCAAATCGGACCTCCAATACGATTTTTGTGAATATCTCGATCCATGCGCCACCCAGCGGCGATTTTTTTCACAGGTCGCTTTCTATTCATGTATGTATTATGTGTTTCAAATAGAGCCAAAGGGACCACAAATACGATTTTTGTGAATATCTCAATCCATGCGCCACCTAGCGGCGATTTTTTTCATAAGTCGCTTTCTATTCTTGTCTGTATTATGTGTTCCAAATATGATCGAAATCGGACCACAAATACGATTTTTGTGAATATCTCGATGCTGTCGCCACCTAGCGCCGATTTTTTTCTTATTATTGCATTGTCATCGGGTTCTGAACTATATTCCAAGTTTCAAGCATGTAGCTTATCGGGAAGTTACTTAAATTTTAATTACAAAATTCGTGCTGGCGGGCCAGCCGTGCAGCCACTCAAGTCAACCTAAATAAACCCGTTTAAAAACGTGGGAATATGTGAGACGATTTCTGCACATGGTGGTTAAGAAAGGTATGTGTTTAGTTTCCAGAATCACTAAAAAAAAATCTGCTAGCTCCATAAATTTTGAATGCTGTTTAAAATGTAGAAAGAATGTTGAGTGCCGTTTTCTTCCAATTAAATTTATTCATTCATTCATTTTTAAAATTTTATAAAGTTTCAAAAAAATAATAATTTTTTTGATATTTGTTTTAAGCTCGAATAAAATGCTATAAAAATCGTTGAAATTTGATGGTTAAGGCCTTAAGGTTTATTGAAAAAAGCATAAGGAAAAAATCTAACTTTCGAAACCCTGTATAATCCCAATCCGTTCATATTTCGGTAAATTCTTTTCCACAGGTAGGGTGCATTTTATGACAACATGTACTGAGGGTACACAGATGGGTATACAATGTGTGCTTTCGCCCGAACTTAAGCTTCCTTAGTTGTGTTCTCTCATTTAAAAAAAAACTACAAAGTTTCTTCGCTTTTGGTAGTAAATCCGAATCCAATTGAGTACCTATACTCGATACCTTTTATTGAGTATGA
>NW_027137377.1:0-25812 GCF_040869045.1 Eurosta solidaginis | reverse complement strand
AAAAAACGTCGTGTTCCAATGAAACGAGATCCAGATTCGGCTAGAGATTTAACATGCAAATGCGACAACAATGTGAACCATATGGATCAATTTGTTGTTGCATTTGTATGTTAAATTTCTATCCGTATCTGGATCACGCTACATTGGAACGTAACAAAAACGTTAAATATGACTAAAATGGTGTAAATTGTGCTTCAAGTAAATAATTAAAATATTCAATTTAAATGCCTTTGTTACATGTTATGCAAAGCGCATGAATGATATGCAAATGACCTTGGTTCGCAACCCACAGAGTTTTTTGGTCTCCCCAAACCTGTGGGGAGATTTTATGCCTCTACAACAACAACAACAACAACAGGAAATAAGGTTACTTAAAATGGATTTTTATCTGTATTATTCAAATCTGTTTCAGAGGCATTATTGATTGCCTTAACTTATACATAAGCTACTGTTTTTTTTTTTTTTTTTGCAAAATTCAGGTCACGTTTAATTAATATAAAAATTGCACATTAAATTTCACTTATAAAAGAAACATAAAACAAATATTTCAAACACTTAAATACTAAAAGTCGCTATGGTTGTTCTAGCCAAAATCGGATAGTGCATGAGGGTCTATATTAAATTTTCGCCGCAGAGATGGCAACTGATTGTGTTATTAAACCCCTAAAAAAATTGATTGTAAAGTAAATAATACAAGTATGTACATTGAGTTGACATGAAAAATACCTTCAATGTTTAAATTGCTGTTCAAAAATATTATCATATCTAGTTTATCTCCTTTAAGTCGGTTTCTCCTGTCGTTAATTATTTGCCCTGCTTTCGAGAAAACTCGTTCTGACGGAACCGATGTTGCGGGTATACATAAATATTTTTTCGAAAGCATATATAGTTCCGGAAATGTTGGCTGGCTACGATTCCAATAGTCTAGGGGATTATTTGAGCGGTCAACAAAATTTTGCCTTAGATATTGCTCCAACTGAATATTTGCATTGACATTGGGCGCGTTTTGACAAATTGTTTTTGCTTCAGCAACTTTTTCATCGAGAAGGTCCCAGAGAGATACTTCGCTTTTATCGACCCATACTTCTCTTGGGGTGTTGGTAGAAACACTTGTGTTTTGTTGCCGTTTTAGGGAAGTTACTTCTTCCACTAGCCATTTTGTTGTATTATTTGCATTAATTTCGTTACCGAACGCAATTTTTTTAAACCAAGGATCTAGGAATGTTGATTTAGCGAACATTTTGTCAGACTCCAACTGCCCTAATCCTCTCCAAACTACCTCTAACAATCTGCTCTTCAAACTTTCTCCCTCTACAGTTTTCATTTTGCGATTTCGTACTGCGTATTGAAGACCTCTGATTAGGGGCACTACCAGTGACATCGTGGGATAATTTTCTCCTGACAATTCGGTTGTCATGGCCTCTACGTGCTTGAAAAGATTAGTGTAGTCCAACAATATTTCCCATTCTGATGAATTGAGGAAATCAGGAGCATTTGGTAAAGAAGTTATTATGGCAGAGAGTGGTTCTTTTACCAAGCATATGCGCTCCATCATTATAAGGGTGGAATTCCACCGGGTAGGGACATCTTGTTTTAACCTCAGTTCAGTAACGCCCATTTGCTTTTGCATATTTTTTAATTTTTCCGTCGCTTGAGAACTATGGTTAAAGTAAGTGACTATGGCACGACACTTGTTTATGAGCACAGTAACTTGTGGAACAACTTTGATGGCATCAATTACACATAAATTTAATGTATGCGCTACACATGGGTGGAGGTGCTTCTGTAGCATTTCAATTATATCCTTTTTAATATTAGCCCCGTTATCACATACTACAGTAACTATTTTGTCAAAAACGGACGACTCATCAAATATTAACTTCAATTCTGTAGCTATATTTTGGGAGGTATGATTTCCTAAGATTTCCTTTGTTGATAAAACTGCAGAAATCATTTTGTTATCCCGAACGAAATGACTAGTAACTGACAAAAAAGATTTTTGACTATCAGAAGTCCACATATCAGTTGTAACTGAAATATGTGTTACAATGTTGAGCAAGTCATGCAGTTTCTTTCTTCCTTCATTGTATTTAAAAGGTAGCATTGTATTTGATAAAACTTTTCTGTTTGGCAAGGAATATAATGGCTGAAGCTTTTTTGTATATTCTACAAATCCTACATTGTCAACGATGGAAAGCGGCTGCAAGTCTTTTGTAATCATCTTTAAAAGAGATTCATCAATATTATTTTTTTCTTGCTCTGAGAGCTCAGAACGTGTGCTGGTAACAAATAATTTTGTTTGAACAGTCCTTCTCAAACATCCACTATTGGAAATGTCTTCGGTAGGTACCGTTAACGAACTGCGCGCTGCACTCCCTGCAGTAGTTGACGAAAGAGAAGTGGAACTACGTTCCTCTTCTGAAATTACTGGCGCTATTTCTCCTGAAGTTAGATTCCTATGTTCTGAGGAAGACGGATGCTTACGGCGTAGATGGTCATTTAAATTTGATGCGTTGCCAGAAAATTAAAAAATTTTTTTGCATATATGGCATTTAACTTCATTGCCATTTTTGGTAAAAAACTCCCAAACAAAAGATCTCTTCAATCCAGGCCGCATTATAAATATCTACATAAATTAAATCGTTAAAATCACTTCCTCAGTTAAAAATATTTAACAATTACCACGCTTAAAACGTTTGTCGATTAGGTTGACGTATGCTAAATTTATTTTAATATCTTTTTAACACTGATATATGCACAGCAAAAATTTAAATAGAACGAATGATTCGAAGAAATAGTAATGAGCGAATCATTCATACCAAAAACTAGTAGTTCGATAAAATAGTAATGAACGAATCATTCATACATAAAACTAGTAACTCGAAAAAATAGTAGTGAACGAATCATTCATGCCTAAAACTAGTAATTCGAAAAAATAGTAATGAACGAATCATTCATACCTAAAACTAGTAACTCGAAAAAATAGTAGTGAACGAATCATTCATACCTAAAACTAGTAATTCGAAAAAATAGTAATGAACGAATTTCAAATGACTATCGAATGAATGAAAATTATTGAACTATCGAATAACTCGATAGTTTTCATTCGATAGTTCCCAACACTAGCTTTCACAGCTACAAAAAATTAAGGCGGATTTAAACAGACGCTTTGGTTGCGTTGCATTCATTAATTCATCTGTCGGGCGAAGTATCGAAAAATTTACATAAATGCTTTGGTTGCGTGCCTACGCTAAACTATATTTCAAAAAACTAACGAAATACAAGAAAAATACAACCTTTCATTAAAAACAAACGAGCCAGTTTGTTTTTCGATAAGATTTTTTGACATTCGGCGGTTTTTTCTTTATTTTTTTCAGACAAATGAAAGTTTTTTTTTTAGTTTGAAAATTTGGTGCATAAAAACACAATTAGAATCAAGTTTCTTGTGAAAAAAGTGAACCATTAGAGAAAGAAATAATTTGCGCGTGTTATTTGCATTGTTTTATTGTTAAAAATGTTAATGTAAAAATAAAATGTAAAACATAAACAAAAACATGACAAACTCGCTAATTATGGGGGAATAGTGGCCTCGCTTTTTCATGATAGACATTTTTTTTCTGTTTTGAAGTTCCGATAAAGTTTCGTTAGTTTTTTTTAGCTTGAAATCCAAGCAAAAATAAAGTAGTGTCATATATGCTTTTGAAGTGACCAAAGCGTTTTATATAATTTTGCCCTTATGCATTTGTGTAAACAGCCTTAGAAGTGAAATTATTCCATGTTACACGTGTGGCGCTTTATATTTTGACTCTAATTTAAATAAATTTTGCTTTCCGTATATTTCCGCATTGTTGCAGGCTACAAATCTAGTATTCTTATTTCCGCGGAAATATATGCAACTATTACATCTGTAAATACTACAAAGTTTTATTTAACTATTAAATGCAACTCAGCTTGAAGTACTCTTACGTACCAAAAATGCAACTCTAGACCTGAGATTTGCATCAGGTGAGCGAGGCTGTTTGTAGTTTTGACGTTTATCGCTTAGTTGACACACTTGGTATAGGTACACTAGACTACTAAACTAAAGAGAATAACAATATGTGTGAATTGAGTGTGCACAATTGTGCTACCATAGATTAGATTGATACGAATCTTTTGCTTACGCTCTCATATTTTCGCTCTCACGAGGGATTTATCTTATAGTTGTTGCTGGCAACGATCACAGATAAATCCCTCGCGCCAGCTGAAGCGGGTGCCAGAACAAAAAATCTGCCAGCCAAAACGAAAAACGTGGCAAAAATTTTGGTAAACTTTAGTTTGACCTACAACTGTAGAATAGCGTTCAAAAATTATGGGAAAAAGGATAAAAATACTTGTTTTAGTGTAAGTATTATTAGTTCGAAGGCGGAGGGTAAATATTATTTCCCATTCAAAAGTTATCACTAAAAATAGGTTTTGTAAATATGAACTCCCGATGCAACCATTCCATTTTGATCACAGAACCTGGAACGCCAGACATGTAGGATAAGCCCTATCCATTAAATAATGTTAACTATTATATCATACGTCCGATTTTCTGAAATTTCAAAAGAATATATGGTTTTCACTGCGAGTTAAATGCGTTACAAAATTTGACTAATTAATTTAATGGAAATGTAAATTTTACTTAGATTTGTTTATATTTAACTCTAACTGGTCGTATTATTGTAAAATAACTTTAAGGAAATAAATATTTTACGACTATCATTTTATTAAATGATTGAAGCTATAATCGCCGAAATGTATGTCAAAAACCCCCATTTTCAGATCTATTCATTTTTGTTGGAGTGGCATCATTGATAAATGTTATAAAAAGTGTGCATTTTGACAGCGCTCTCTCGAAACAAAGAGTTGCAAATCCATTCATCTACATATGTGTGCTACTAAATGCCGATGCCTGCTTTAGGAGCATTTCAGATAAGATATCTGGATGTGCTTGTGCGTTGCTCTCAGCTGCGTGTACCTACATATGTGTAGACATAATAATTGATTCGTTTATGTAGATACATAATCACCCTTATCGCGAGTTTTATTTTCACCCGAAAATATTCACAGTTTTTGTTCACCCTATCGCAGAGGGTGGCGAAAAAATGTTTCGTGTTCGAAAAAGATTTCACCTTATCGGCAACTCTTTGTTCGGGCGAAATGAACACCCAAATTTGTTCACTTATATTTTACAGGCGAACGAGAGGAAAACAAAATATACATAAGTAATTTTTATACTCAGTTGAGCAGAGCTCACAGAGTATATTAAGTTTGATTGGATAACGGTTGGTTGTACATATATAAAGGAATCGAGATAGATATAGACTTCCATATATCAAAATAATCAGGATCGAAAAAAAATTTGATTGAGCCATGTCCGTCCGTCCGTTAACACGATAACTTGAGTAAATTTTGAGGTATCTTGATGAAATTTGGTACGTAGGTTCCTGAGCACTCATCTCAGATCGCTATTTAAAATGAACGATATCGGACTATAACCACGCCCACTTTTTCGATATCGAAAATTTCGAAAAACCGAAAAAGTGCGATAATTCATTACAAAAGACCGATAAAGCGACGAAACTTGGTAGATTAGTTGAACTTATGACGCAAAATAGAAAATTAGTAAAATTTTGGACAATGGGCGTGGCACCGCCCACTTTTAAAAGAAGGTAATTTAAAACTTTTGCAAGCTGTAATTTGGCAGTCGTTGAAGATATCATGATGAAATTTGGCAGGAACGTTACTCTTATTACTATATGTACGCTTAATAAAAACTAGCAAAATCGGAGAAGGACCACGCCCACTTTTTTTAAGTAAAATTTTAACAAAAAATTTAATATCTTTACAGTATGTAAGTAAATTATGTCAACATTCAACTCAAGTAATGATATGGTGCAACAAAATACAAAAATAAAAGAAAATTTCAAAATGGGCGTGGCTCCGCCCTTTTTCATTTAATTTGTCTAGGATACTTTTAACGCCATAAGTCGAACAAAAATTAACCAATCCTTTTGAAATTTGGTAGGGGCATAGATTTTATGGCGTTAACTGTTTTCTGTGAAAATGGGCGAAATCGGTTGATGTCACGCCCAGTTTTTATACACAGTCGTCCGTCTGTCCTTCCGCATGGCCGTTAACACGATAACTTGAGCAAAAATCGATATATCTTTACAAACTCAGTTCACGTACTTATCTGAACTCACTTTATTTTGGTATGAAAAATGAACGAAATCCGACTATGACCACGCCCAATTTTTCGATATCGAAAATTACGAAAAATGAAAAAAATGCCATAATTCTATACCAAATACGAAAAAAGGGATGAAATATGGTAAGGTAATTGGATTGTTTTATTGACGCGAAATATAACTTTAGAAAAACCTTTATAAAATGGTTGTGACACCTACCATATTAAGTAGAAGAAAATGAAAAAGTTCTGCAGGACGAAATAAAAAACCCTTAAAATCTTGGCAGGTATTACATATATAAATAAAGTAGCGGTATCCAACAGATGATGTTCTGGGTCACCCTGGTCCACATTTTGGTCGATATCTGGAAAACGCCTTCACATATACAACTACCACCACTCCCTTTTAAAACTCTCAATAATACCTTTAATTTGATACCCATATCGTACAAACTCATTCTAGAGTCACCCCTGGTCCACCTTTATGGCGATATTTCGAAAAGGCGAACACCTATAGAACGAAGGGTCACTCCCTTTTAAAAATAATCATTAACACCTTTCATTTGATACCCATATCGTACAAACAAAGTCTAGAGTCACCCCTGGTCCAGAAAGGCCCACTCCCTCTTAAAATATTCATTAGCTCCTTTCGTTTGATACCCATATTGCACAAACGAATTCTAGAGTCACCCCTGGCCCACCTTTATGGCGATATCTCGAATCGGCGTCCACCTATGGAACTAAGGATTACTCCCTTTAAAAATACTCATTAACACCTTTCATTTGATACCCATATCGTACAAACGCATTCTAGAGTCACACCTGGTCCATCTTTATGGCGATATCTCGAAAAGGCGTCCACCTATAGAACTAAGGCCCACTCCCTCTTAAAATACTCATTAACTCCTTTCGTTTGATACCCATATTGCACAAACGAATTCTAGAGTCACCCGTGGTCCACCTTTATGGCGATATCTCCAAACGGCGTCCACCTATAGAACTAAGGCCCACTCCCTTTTAAAATACTCATTAACACCTTTCGTTTGATGCCCATATTGTGCAAACAAATTCTAGGGTCACCCCTAGTCCACCTTTATGGCGATATCTCGAAACGGCGTTCACCTATGGAACTAAGGATTACTCCCTTTTAAAATGCTCATTAACACCTTTCATTTGATACCCATATCGTACAAACGCATTCTAGAGTCACCCCTGGTCCAACTTTACGGCGATATCTCGAAAAGGCGTCCATCTATAGAACTTAGGTCCACGCCCTTTTAAAATACTCATTAATACCTTTCATTTGATACCCATATCGTACAAACGCATTCTAGAGTCAACCCTGATCCACCTTTATGGCTATATCCCTAAATGGCGTCCACCTATAGAACTATGGCCCACTCCCTCATAAAATACTCTTTAATACCTTCCATTTGATACACGTGTCATACAAACACATTCCAGGGTTACACTAGGTTCATTTTCCTACATGGTGATTTTCCCTTATTTTGTCACCATAGCTCTCAACTGAGTATGTAATGTTCGGTTACACCCGAACTTAACCTTCCTTACTTGTTTGTTTTGAAATTTGGTACTCTTATAATTATATGTCCCGTCCGGCCAATTTGTAGAGAAAAATCAAGAGGAGCACGACGCAAATTGGAAGAGAAGCTCGGCCTTAGATCTCTTCGGAGGTTATCGCGCCTTACATTTATTTTTTTTTTTATAATTATATGTACTTTTATTATTAGAAATAAATCATTAAATAATGCACAACCGGAAGCTGAGCGGAAAAAAGTGAAATTCCTGTGTTGCTAAGTAGTTAAATTCTATTTTTTTTATGACAACGTATCAGTCGGCCAAGTTATCCATTGTGGACAAAGCAACGGTTCCAAAATGTTGAGCACCTCACTGAAACAAGATTGGCTAAGACCTATGGACTCATGGTCCTTTCCGTACGCCTTTTCCCTTTGCGAAAAAACGAAGACATGTACACAATTTTACAATTAGTGGAACTCCAAATTTTTGCTTCAATGGTGGCAAGGAGTGGTAAGAATAACTAGCAAATATTAGAATGCCGACTTGTTTAGCCTGTAATATTGGCGAAAACTAATTGAAAAAAATTAACTTGTTATTCAAAAGTGCTGAAAATAGTAATTTTTAGCTTACAGTGAATCATTTAGCTCCAAAGGGTTATAACTTACCCTTAATTGCCTCCGAACCGCTTTCACATTTGTGTATTTTCTCCTCACGCCCAATTAATACCAACCTAAGTGCAATACTAAACATTATTTTATACATTTTTATACCTTTCATGAAAATGAAATGGTATATTAATTTCGTCACGAAACCGAAAATTGTAAGTCCTTAAAGGAAAATAGATAGACCCACCATTAAGTATACCGAAATAATCAGGTTGAAGAGCTGAGTTGATTTAGCCATGTCCGTCTGTCCGTCTGTCTGTTTGTATGCAAACTAGTCCCTCAATTTTTGAGATATCTTGATAAAATTTGGTGAGCGGGTGTATTTGGGTGTCCGATTAGACATTTGTCGAAACCGACCGGATCGGACCACTATAACATACACTCAGAGAAAAACGCCGTTCTAAAATCCAGCACCACCGGACTCAACTCAAGCTTTTCATGTTCTTACTTTTTTGTTCTTGAAAAACGAACGACCTGTTCTTAAAACAACAACCTTTTTCTTGAACTGACACCATTTTCTTGAAAAACGAACGACCGGTCTTAAAATATGAACAAATGTTCTATTAATGAGAACGATGTTCTTAAATCAAGCCCAAGAAAAAAAAACGGTACAATTCGTGTGCACTACAATGTTAAATACACCATTTGGCAGCAGCTATAAAGCAGTTGTAGTGGCCCAGCGGCTATGATGTTGCGCTTGCGATCGTGTTGCGCGAGTTCGATCACCACCAAACTCTGAATTTTTTAAAACAATTTTTTTTTGTTCTATTTTTTAACTCTTATTTTTCGTTCAGTTCCATTCACATATCCACAGGTAATTCTCAAACTTGTTATGAAATGTTTTAAGTATATATGCAGATTACATCTTTAAATAAGAATAATTTCTCAATAAGAGAAATGTATGAAAAAATGCTTATTATGCATTTTTTCTTAAACTTTTGAATTTTAATAACAATTTTTTTGTTGTAAATATTCTTTATTTATGACAAAAATATTATTATTAATAAAAATTAAATAAATATATTTAAAAAAATACTTTCCCTCCCACCAAAGATCAAGTACGAACCGTTCTTAAATTGAGACCGAAAATTGTTAAATCGGCCCCAAATCGTTCTCGAAGCGTGAGAACGAAAAATTCTAAATCAAGCCCAAGTAGTGCTTGAAATGAGCACAGAAGGCTCACACATCAATACCAAACTGTTCACAAAATACGAACGGTGAGCTTGGAAAAACTGTTCTTAAAACAAGCCCATCGGTCACGAGTTAAGAAAAAACGTACTTAACAGACTTTTGTCAACGAATGTTCTTAATTTTGAACTTGTTTCGTTCGTTTTAGAACGATTTTTTCTCTGAGTGTATATCCTCCATACAACCGATTTTTCAGAAAAAGAGGATTTTTGTAATATCTTACCCAATTTAACAGATTGAAGCTTCAAACTTCACCATATACTTTCGTATATTGCACGTATTGTTGCCTGAAAAAATTGATGAGATCGGTCATATATATAGTATATATCCCCCACAACCGATTGTTCAGATAAGGAACTTTTCGTAATTACTGCCCTATTTTAAGAGCTAGAGGCTTCAAATTTCAACGAATGCTTACGTATATAGCATATATTGTTGTCTGAAAAAATCATAGAGATCGGTTGTATATATAGTATATATCTCATACAACCGATTGTTCAGATAAGAAACTTTTCGCAATTTCTACACCATTTTAACAGCTATAAGCTTCAAATTTCACCGATTGCTTACGTATATAGCATATATTGTTGTCTAAAAAAATCATAGAGATCGGTTGTATATATAGTATATATCTCATACAACCGATTGTTCAGATAAGAAACTTTTCGCAATTTCTACCCCATTTTAACAGCTATAAGCTTCAAATTTCACCGATTGCTTACGTATATAGCATATATTGTTGTCTGAAAAAATCATAGAGATCGTTTGTATATATATATAGTATATATCTCATACAACCGATTGTTCAGATAAGAAACTTTTCGCAATTTCTACCCCATTTTAACAGCTATTAGCTTCAAATTTCACCGATTGCTTACGTATATAGAATGTATTGTTGTGTCAAAAAATCATAGAGATCGGTGATATATATAATATATATATGATGGTATATATAGTATATATATATAGTATATATATATTTTTTTTGCGATTTCGGCCTCATTTTAACAGCTATAAACTTCAAATTTCACAAAATGCTTACGTATATAGTACATATTGTTGTCTGAAAAAATCATAGAGATCGGTGGTATATATATTATATACTTCATATAAACTGTCATTTTTGCCCCTTTTTTACGGCTAGAAGCTTCAAAATTTATCAAATTTCATCAAATAGTTACGTTTACGTCATATATTTTTGAAAGACGTGATTCGTAGTCATAGTTTTTACATGCAGAACACAAAAAACCGAAGCTTTGCAACCTCACACGGATTACCTACCTATTTTTATACTCAGTTGAGCAGAGCTCACAGAGTATATTAACTTTGATTGCATAACGGTTGGTTGTACAGGTATAAAGGAATCGAGATAGATATAGACTTCCATATATCAAAATCATCAGTATCGAAAAAAAATTCGATTGAGCCATGTCCGTCCGCCCGTCCGTCCGTCTGTCCGTTAACACGATAACTTGAGTAAATTTTGAGGTATCTTGATGAAATTTGGTACGTAGGTTCCTGGGCACTCATCTCAGATCGCTATTTAAAATGAACGATATCGGACAATAACCACGCCCACTTTTTCGATATCGAAAATTTCGAAAAATCGAAAAAGTGCGATAATTCATTACCAAATACGCATTAAGCGATGAAACTTGGTAGGTGAGTTGAGCTTATAACGCAGAATAGAAAACTAGTAAAGTTTTGGACAATGGGCGTGGCACCGCCCACTTTTAAATGAAGGTAATTTAGAAGTTTTGCAAGCTGTAATTTGGCAGTCGTTGAAGATATCATGATGAAATTTGGCAGGAACGTTACTCTTATTACTATATGTACGCTTAATAAAAACTAGCAAAATCGGAGAAGGACCACGCCCACTTTTAAAAAAAAATTTTTTTTAAATTCAAATTTTAAAAGAAAAGTTAATATCTTTACAGCATATAAGTAAATTATGCCAACATTCAACTCCAGTAATAATATGGTGCAAAAAAATACAAAAATAAAAGAAAATTTCAAAATGGGCGTGGCTTCGCCCTTTGTCTAGGATGCTTGTAATGCCATAAGTCGAACAAAAATTAACCAATCCTTGTGAAATTTGGTAGAGGCTTAGCTTCTAGGATGATAACTGTTTTCTGTGAAAAAGGGCGAAATCGGTTGAAGCCACGCCCAGTTTTTATACCCAGTCGACCGTCTGTCCTTCCGCTCGGCCTTTAACACGATAACTTGAGCAAAAATCGATATATCTTTACTAAACTCAGTTCACGTACTTATCTGAACTCACTTTGTATTAGTATAAAAAAACGGACGAAATCCGACTATGACCACGCCCACTTTTTCGATATCGAAAATTACGAAAAATGAAAAAAATGCCATAATTATATACCAAATACGAAAATATGGATGAAACATGGTAATTGTATTGGTCTATTGACGCAAAATATAACTTTAGAAAAAAACTTGGTAAAATGGGTGTGACACCTACCATATTAAGTAGAAGAAAATGAAAAAGTTTTGCAGGGCGAAATCAAAAGCCCTTGGAATCTTGGAAGGAATACTGTACGTGGTATTACATATATAAATAAACTAGCGGTACCCGACAGATGATGTTCTGGATCACCCTGGTCCACATTTTGGTAGATATCTCGAAAACGCCTTCACATATACAACTAAGGGCCACTCCCTTTTAAAACCCTCATTAATGCTTTTAATTTGATACTCATATCGTACAAAAAAATTCTAGAGTCACCCCTGGCCCACCTTTATGGCGATATCTCGAAAAGGCATCCACCTATAGAACTAAGGCCCACTCCCTTTTAAAATACTCATTAACACCTTTCATTTGATACCCATATTGTATAAACAAATTCTAGAGTCACCCCTGGTCCACCTTTATGTCGATATCTCGAAAAGGCATCCACCTATAGAACTAAGGCCCACGCCCTTTTAAAATATTCATTAACACCTTTCATTTGATACCCATATCGTTCAAACAAATTCTAGAGTCACCCCTGGTCCACCTTTATGGCGATATCTCGAAAAGGCGTCCACCTATAGAACTAAGGCCCACACCGTTTTAAAATACTCATTAGCACCTTTCATTTGATACCCATATCGTACACAAAAGTTCTAGAGTCACCCCTGGCCCACCTTTATGGCGATATCTCGAAAAGGCATCCACCTATAGAACTAAGGCCCACTCCCTTTTAAAATACTCATTAACACCTTTCATTTGATACCCATATCGTACAAACAAATTCTAGAGTCACCCCTGGTCTACCTTTATGTAGATATCTCGAAAAGGCGTCCACCTATAGAACTAAGACCCACGCCCTTTTAAAATAGTCATAAACACCTTTCATTTGATACCCATATCGTACAAACAAATTCTAGAGTCACCCCTGGTCCACCTTTATGGCGATATCTCGAAAAGGCGTCCACCTATAGAACTAAGGCCCACACCCTTTTAAAATACTCATTAGCACCTTTCATTTGATACCCATATTGTACAAACGCATTCTAGAGTCACCCCTGGTCCACGTTTATGGCGATATCCCGAAAAGGCGTCCACCCATAGAACAAAGGCCCACTCCCTTTTAAAAAACTTATTACACTTTTCGTTTGACACCCATATTGTACAAACGCATTCTAGAGTCAACCCAGGTCCACTTTTATAACGATATTCCGAAAAGGCGTCCACCTATAGAGCTAAGGCCCACTCCCTTTTAAAATACTCATTAACACCTTTCATTTGATACTCATATCGTACAAACAAATTCTAGAGTCACTCCTGGTCCATCTTTATGGCGATATCTCGAAAAGGCGTCCATCTATAGTACTTAGGCCCACGCTCTTTTAAAATACTCATTAATACCTTTTATTTGATACCCATATCGTACAAAATAAATTCTAGAGTCACCCCTGGTCCACCTTTATTTCATTTGATACCCATATCGTACAAACAAATTCTCGAGTCAGGCCTGGTCCACCTTTATGGCGATATCCCTAAATGGCGTCCATCTATAGATCTATGGCCCACTTCCTCTTAAAATACTCTTTAATACCTTCCATTTGATACACATGTCATACAAACACATTCCAGGGTTACCCTAGGTTCCTTTTACAACATGGTGATTTCCCTTACTTTGTCTCCACAGCTCTCAACTGAGTATGTAATGTTCGGTTACACCCGAACTTAGCCTTCCTTACTTGTTTATTTTATATTTATCTTAAAAATCGTTTAGATATGTTCAAATTTCACCAAATGCTTACGTGTATAGCATATATTGTTGTCTGAAAAAATCATTGAGATCGGTGGTATATATAGTATATATCTCATACAACCGATTGTTCAGATAAGAAACTGTGCGCAATTTCTGCCCCTTTTTAACAGCTAGACGCTTCAAATTTCACCATATGCTTACGTATATAGCATATATTGTTGTCTGAAAAAATCATAGAGATCGGTTGTATATATATTATATACCCCATATAAACTCTAATTTTTGCCCCCTTTTTACGGCTAGAAGCTTCAAAATTCATCAAATTTCATCAAATAGTTACGTTTACGTCATATATTGTTGAAATACGTGATTCGTAGTCATAGTTTTTACACGCAGACCACAAAAAAACCTGAAACTTTGCATCCTCACACAAAGTACCTACCTGTTTTTTATTTTATATTTATCTTAAAAATCGTTAAGGTATGTAGATCTGTTCACTATATATTTCTTATCTTATACATCCGATTATTCGGAGATTACGAGCGGGATAAGATTATTGTTCAGCCCCATTCATGAAAGGTATGAAGTCTTCGGCACAGCCGAAGACAGTCCCGTTTTTACTTGTTTATTTCTATTTTTGTTGTATTTTAAGGAAATATATGCTTGGTTACAAAATTTACACAATTGTAAGTAAATTATTTGTTCACTGCCAATTCGCAATAGAGTATCAGCTGTTTCGAAGTGAACTTTTGTTCGCCCGAAATTGCCGATAGGCGGAAAAAGTTCACCCGAACAAAAGAAGTGAAGGCGAACACTTTTCCGCGTGAACTTCGCGATAAGGGTGAATGATTGATCTATGGATGTGCATGCAAGGCGCTGCTTAGCATCGGCTTAGAGATGGCAGCACCCCTTAGTGTTGCTAATGTATGTAATGTTCGGTTACACCCGAACTTAACCTTCCTTACTTGTTTGTTTTGAAATTTGGTACTCTTATAATTATATGTCCCGTCCGGCCAATTTGTAGAGAAAAATCAAGAGGAGCACGACGCAAATTGGAAGAGAAGCTCGGCCTTAGATCTCTTCGGAGGTTATCGCGCCTTACATTTATTTTTTTTTTTATAATTATATGTACTTTTATTATTAGAAATAAATCATTAAATAATGCACAACCGGAAGCTGAGCGGAAAAAAGTGAAATTCCTGTGTTGCTAAGTAGTTAAATTCTATTTTTTTTATGACAACGTATCAGTCGGCCAAGTTATCCATTGTGGACAAAGCAACGGTTCCAAAATGTTGAGCACCTCACTGAAACAAGATTGGCTAAGACCTATGGACTCATGGTCCTTTCCGTACGCCTTTTCCCTTTGCGAAAAAACGAAGACATGTACACAATTTTACAATTAGTGGAACTCCAAATTTTTGCTTCAATGGTGGCAAGGAGTGGTAAGAATAACTAGCAAATATTAGAATGCCGACTTGTTTAGCCTGTAATATTGGCGAAAACTAATTGAAAAAAATTAACTTGTTATTCAAAAGTGCTGAAAATAGTAATTTTTAGCTTACAGTGAATCATTTAGCTCCAAAGGGTTATAACTTACCCTTAATTGCCTCCGAACCGCTTTCACATTTGTGTATTTTCTCCTCACGCCCAATTAATACCAACCTAAGTGCAATACTAAACATTATTTTATACATTTTTATACCTTTCATGAAAATGAAATGGTATATTAATTTCGTCACGAAACCGAAAATTGTAAGTCCTTAAAGGAAAATAGATAGACCCACCATTAAGTATACCGAAATAATCAGGTTGAAGAGCTGAGTTGATTTAGCCATGTCCGTCTGTCCGTCTGTCTGTTTGTATGCAAACTAGTCCCTCAATTTTTGAGATATCTTGATAAAATTTGGTGAGCGGGTGTATTTGGGTGTCCGATTAGACATTTGTCGAAACCGACCGGATCGGACCACTATAACATACACTCAGAGAAAAACGCCGTTCTAAAATCCAGCACCACCGGACTCAACTCAAGCTTTTCATGTTCTTACTTTTTTGTTCTTGAAAAACGAACGACCTGTTCTTAAAACAACAACCTTTTTCTTGAACTGACACCATTTTCTTGAAAAACGAACGACCGGTCTTAAAATATGAACAAATGTTCTATTAATGAGAACGATGTTCTTAAATCAAGCCCAAGAAAAAAAAACGGTACAATTCGTGTGCACTACAATGTTAAATACACCATTTGGCAGCAGCTATAAAGCAGTTGTAGTGGCCCAGCGGCTATGATGTTGCGCTTGCGATCGTGTTGCGCGAGTTCGATCACCACCAAACTCTGAATTTTTTAAAACAATTTTTTTTTGTTCTATTTTTTAACTCTTATTTTTCGTTCAGTTCCATTCACATATCCACAGGTAATTCTCAAACTTGTTATGAAATGTTTTAAGTATATATGCAGATTACATCTTTAAATAAGAATAATTTCTCAATAAGAGAAATGTATGAAAAAATGCTTATTATGCATTTTTTCTTAAACTTTTGAATTTTAATAACAATTTTTTTGTTGTAAATATTCTTTATTTATGACAAAAATATTATTATTAATAAAAATTAAATAAATATATTTAAAAAAATACTTTCCCTCCCACCAAAGATCAAGTACGAACCGTTCTTAAATTGAGACCGAAAATTGTTAAATCGGCCCCAAATCGTTCTCGAAGCGTGAGAACGAAAAATTCTAAATCAAGCCCAAGTAGTGCTTGAAATGAGCACAGAAGGCTCACACATCAATACCAAACTGTTCACAAAATACGAACGGTGAGCTTGGAAAAACTGTTCTTAAAACAAGCCCATCGGTCACGAGTTAAGAAAAAACGTACTTAACAGACTTTTGTCAACGAATGTTCTTAATTTTGAACTTGTTTCGTTCGTTTTAGAACGATTTTTTCTCTGAGTGTATATCCTCCATACAACCGATTTTTCAGAAAAAGAGGATTTTTGTAATATCTTACCCAATTTAACAGATTGAAGCTTCAAACTTCACCATATACTTTCGTATATTGCACGTATTGTTGCCTGAAAAAATTGATGAGATCGGTCATATATATAGTATATATCCCCCACAACCGATTGTTCAGATAAGGAACTTTTCGTAATTACTGCCCTATTTTAAGAGCTAGAGGCTTCAAATTTCAACGAATGCTTACGTATATAGCATATATTGTTGTCTGAAAAAATCATAGAGATCGGTTGTATATATAGTATATATCTCATACAACCGATTGTTCAGATAAGAAACTTTTCGCAATTTCTACACCATTTTAACAGCTATAAGCTTCAAATTTCACCGATTGCTTACGTATATAGCATATATTGTTGTCTAAAAAAATCATAGAGATCGGTTGTATATATAGTATATATCTCATACAACCGATTGTTCAGATAAGAAACTTTTCGCAATTTCTACCCCATTTTAACAGCTATAAGCTTCAAATTTCACCGATTGCTTACGTATATAGCATATATTGTTGTCTGAAAAAATCATAGAGATCGTTTGTATATATATATAGTATATATCTCATACAACCGATTGTTCAGATAAGAAACTTTTCGCAATTTCTACCCCATTTTAACAGCTATTAGCTTCAAATTTCACCGATTGCTTACGTATATAGAATGTATTGTTGTGTCAAAAAATCATAGAGATCGGTGATATATATAATATATATATGATGGTATATATAGTATATATATATAGTATATATATATTTTTTTTGCGATTTCGGCCTCATTTTAACAGCTATAAACTTCAAATTTCACAAAATGCTTACGTATATAGTACATATTGTTGTCTGAAAAAATCATAGAGATCGGTGGTATATATATTATATACTTCATATAAACTGTCATTTTTGCCCCTTTTTTACGGCTAGAAGCTTCAAAATTTATCAAATTTCATCAAATAGTTACGTTTACGTCATATATTTTTGAAAGACGTGATTCGTAGTCATAGTTTTTACATGCAGAACACAAAAAACCGAAGCTTTGCAACCTCACACGGATTACCTACCTATTTTTATACTCAGTTGAGCAGAGCTCACAGAGTATATTAACTTTGATTGCATAACGGTTGGTTGTACAGGTATAAAGGAATCGAGATAGATATAGACTTCCATATATCAAAATCATCAGTATCGAAAAAAAATTCGATTGAGCCATGTCCGTCCGCCCGTCCGTCCGTCTGTCCGTTAACACGATAACTTGAGTAAATTTTGAGGTATCTTGATGAAATTTGGTACGTAGGTTCCTGGGCACTCATCTCAGATCGCTATTTAAAATGAACGATATCGGACAATAACCACGCCCACTTTTTCGATATCGAAAATTTCGAAAAATCGAAAAAGTGCGATAATTCATTACCAAATACGCATTAAGCGATGAAACTTGGTAGGTGAGTTGAGCTTATAACGCAGAATAGAAAACTAGTAAAGTTTTGGACAATGGGCGTGGCACCGCCCACTTTTAAATGAAGGTAATTTAGAAGTTTTGCAAGCTGTAATTTGGCAGTCGTTGAAGATATCATGATGAAATTTGGCAGGAACGTTACTCTTATTACTATATGTACGCTTAATAAAAACTAGCAAAATCGGAGAAGGACCACGCCCACTTTTAAAAAAAAATTTTTTTTAAATTCAAATTTTAAAAGAAAAGTTAATATCTTTACAGCATATAAGTAAATTATGCCAACATTCAACTCCAGTAATAATATGGTGCAAAAAAATACAAAAATAAAAGAAAATTTCAAAATGGGCGTGGCTTCGCCCTTTGTCTAGGATGCTTGTAATGCCATAAGTCGAACAAAAATTAACCAATCCTTGTGAAATTTGGTAGAGGCTTAGCTTCTAGGATGATAACTGTTTTCTGTGAAAAAGGGCGAAATCGGTTGAAGCCACGCCCAGTTTTTATACCCAGTCGACCGTCTGTCCTTCCGCTCGGCCTTTAACACGATAACTTGAGCAAAAATCGATATATCTTTACTAAACTCAGTTCACGTACTTATCTGAACTCACTTTGTATTAGTATAAAAAAACGGACGAAATCCGACTATGACCACGCCCACTTTTTCGATATCGAAAATTACGAAAAATGAAAAAAATGCCATAATTATATACCAAATACGAAAATATGGATGAAACATGGTAATTGTATTGGTCTATTGACGCAAAATATAACTTTAGAAAAAAACTTGGTAAAATGGGTGTGACACCTACCATATTAAGTAGAAGAAAATGAAAAAGTTTTGCAGGGCGAAATCAAAAGCCCTTGGAATCTTGGAAGGAATACTGTACGTGGTATTACATATATAAATAAACTAGCGGTACCCGACAGATGATGTTCTGGATCACCCTGGTCCACATTTTGGTAGATATCTCGAAAACGCCTTCACATATACAACTAAGGGCCACTCCCTTTTAAAACCCTCATTAATGCTTTTAATTTGATACTCATATCGTACAAAAAAATTCTAGAGTCACCCCTGGCCCACCTTTATGGCGATATCTCGAAAAGGCATCCACCTATAGAACTAAGGCCCACTCCCTTTTAAAATACTCATTAACACCTTTCATTTGATACCCATATTGTATAAACAAATTCTAGAGTCACCCCTGGTCCACCTTTATGTCGATATCTCGAAAAGGCATCCACCTATAGAACTAAGGCCCACGCCCTTTTAAAATATTCATTAACACCTTTCATTTGATACCCATATCGTTCAAACAAATTCTAGAGTCACCCCTGGTCCACCTTTATGGCGATATCTCGAAAAGGCGTCCACCTATAGAACTAAGGCCCACACCGTTTTAAAATACTCATTAGCACCTTTCATTTGATACCCATATCGTACACAAAAGTTCTAGAGTCACCCCTGGCCCACCTTTATGGCGATATCTCGAAAAGGCATCCACCTATAGAACTAAGGCCCACTCCCTTTTAAAATACTCATTAACACCTTTCATTTGATACCCATATCGTACAAACAAATTCTAGAGTCACCCCTGGTCTACCTTTATGTAGATATCTCGAAAAGGCGTCCACCTATAGAACTAAGACCCACGCCCTTTTAAAATAGTCATAAACACCTTTCATTTGATACCCATATCGTACAAACAAATTCTAGAGTCACCCCTGGTCCACCTTTATGGCGATATCTCGAAAAGGCGTCCACCTATAGAACTAAGGCCCACACCCTTTTAAAATACTCATTAGCACCTTTCATTTGATACCCATATTGTACAAACGCATTCTAGAGTCACCCCTGGTCCACGTTTATGGCGATATCCCGAAAAGGCGTCCACCCATAGAACAAAGGCCCACTCCCTTTTAAAAAACTTATTACACTTTTCGTTTGACACCCATATTGTACAAACGCATTCTAGAGTCAACCCAGGTCCACTTTTATAACGATATTCCGAAAAGGCGTCCACCTATAGAGCTAAGGCCCACTCCCTTTTAAAATACTCATTAACACCTTTCATTTGATACTCATATCGTACAAACAAATTCTAGAGTCACTCCTGGTCCATCTTTATGGCGATATCTCGAAAAGGCGTCCATCTATAGTACTTAGGCCCACGCTCTTTTAAAATACTCATTAATACCTTTTATTTGATACCCATATCGTACAAAATAAATTCTAGAGTCACCCCTGGTCCACCTTTATTTCATTTGATACCCATATCGTACAAACAAATTCTCGAGTCAGGCCTGGTCCACCTTTATGGCGATATCCCTAAATGGCGTCCATCTATAGATCTATGGCCCACTTCCTCTTAAAATACTCTTTAATACCTTCCATTTGATACACATGTCATACAAACACATTCCAGGGTTACCCTAGGTTCCTTTTACAACATGGTGATTTCCCTTACTTTGTCTCCACAGCTCTCAACTGAGTATGTAATGTTCGGTTACACCCGAACTTAGCCTTCCTTACTTGTTTATTTTATATTTATCTTAAAAATCGTTTAGATATGTTCAAATTTCACCAAATGCTTACGTGTATAGCATATATTGTTGTCTGAAAAAATCATTGAGATCGGTGGTATATATAGTATATATCTCATACAACCGATTGTTCAGATAAGAAACTGTGCGCAATTTCTGCCCCTTTTTAACAGCTAGACGCTTCAAATTTCACCATATGCTTACGTATATAGCATATATTGTTGTCTGAAAAAATCATAGAGATCGGTTGTATATATATTATATACCCCATATAAACTCTAATTTTTGCCCCCTTTTTACGGCTAGAAGCTTCAAAATTCATCAAATTTCATCAAATAGTTACGTTTACGTCATATATTGTTGAAATACGTGATTCGTAGTCATAGTTTTTACACGCAGACCACAAAAAAACCTGAAACTTTGCATCCTCACACAAAGTACCTACCTGTTTTTTATTTTATATTTATCTTAAAAATCGTTAAGGTATGTAGATCTGTTCACTATATATTTCTTATCTTATACATCCGATTATTCGGAGATTACGAGCGGGATAAGATTATTGTTCAGCCCCATTCATGAAAGGTATGAAGTCTTCGGCACAGCCGAAGACAGTCCCGTTTTTACTTGTTTATTTCTATTTTTGTTGTATTTTAAGGAAATATATGCTTGGTTACAAAATTTACACAATTGTAAGTAAATTATTTGTTCACTGCCAATTCGCAATAGAGTATCAGCTGTTTCGAAGTGAACTTTTGTTCGCCCGAAATTGCCGATAGGCGGAAAAAGTTCACCCGAACAAAAGAAGTGAAGGCGAACACTTTTCCGCGTGAACTTCGCGATAAGGGTGAATGATTGATCTATGGATGTGCATGCAAGGCGCTGCTTAGCATCGGCTTAGAGATGGCAGCACCCCTTAGTGTTGCTAATGTATGTAATGTTCGGTTACACCCGAACTTAACCTTCCTTACTTGTTTGTTTTGAAATTTGGTACTCTTATAATTATATGTCCCGTCCGGCCAATTTGTAGAGAAAAATCAAGAGGAGCACGACGCAAATTGGAAGAGAAGCTCGGCCTTAGATCTCTTCGGAGGTTATCGCGCCTTACATTTATTTTTTTTTTTATAATTATATGTACTTTTATTATTAGAAATAAATCATTAAATAATGCACAACCGGAAGCTGAGCGGAAAAAAGTGAAATTCCTGTGTTGCTAAGTAGTTAAATTCTATTTTTTTTATGACAACGTATCAGTCGGCCAAGTTATCCATTGTGGACAAAGCAACGGTTCCAAAATGTTGAGCACCTCACTGAAACAAGATTGGCTAAGACCTATGGACTCATGGTCCTTTCCGTACGCCTTTTCCCTTTGCGAAAAAACGAAGACATGTACACAATTTTACAATTAGTGGAACTCCAAATTTTTGCTTCAATGGTGGCAAGGAGTGGTAAGAATAACTAGCAAATATTAGAATGCCGACTTGTTTAGCCTGTAATATTGGCGAAAACTAATTGAAAAAAATTAACTTGTTATTCAAAAGTGCTGAAAATAGTAATTTTTAGCTTACAGTGAATCATTTAGCTCCAAAGGGTTATAACTTACCCTTAATTGCCTCCGAACCGCTTTCACATTTGTGTATTTTCTCCTCACGCCCAATTAATACCAACCTAAGTGCAATACTAAACATTATTTTATACATTTTTATACCTTTCATGAAAATGAAATGGTATATTAATTTCGTCACGAAACCGAAAATTGTAAGTCCTTAAAGGAAAATAGATAGACCCACCATTAAGTATACCGAAATAATCAGGTTGAAGAGCTGAGTTGATTTAGCCATGTCCGTCTGTCCGTCTGTCTGTTTGTATGCAAACTAGTCCCTCAATTTTTGAGATATCTTGATAAAATTTGGTGAGCGGGTGTATTTGGGTGTCCGATTAGACATTTGTCGAAACCGACCGGATCGGACCACTATAACATACACTCAGAGAAAAACGCCGTTCTAAAATCCAGCACCACCGGACTCAACTCAAGCTTTTCATGTTCTTACTTTTTTGTTCTTGAAAAACGAACGACCTGTTCTTAAAACAACAACCTTTTTCTTGAACTGACACCATTTTCTTGAAAAACGAACGACCGGTCTTAAAATATGAACAAATGTTCTATTAATGAGAACGATGTTCTTAAATCAAGCCCAAGAAAAAAAAACGGTACAATTCGTGTGCACTACAATGTTAAATACACCATTTGGCAGCAGCTATAAAGCAGTTGTAGTGGCCCAGCGGCTATGATGTTGCGCTTGCGATCGTGTTGCGCGAGTTCGATCACCACCAAACTCTGAATTTTTTAAAACAATTTTTTTTTGTTCTATTTTTTAACTCTTATTTTTCGTTCAGTTCCATTCACATATCCACAGGTAATTCTCAAACTTGTTATGAAATGTTTTAAGTATATATGCAGATTACATCTTTAAATAAGAATAATTTCTCAATAAGAGAAATGTATGAAAAAATGCTTATTATGCATTTTTTCTTAAACTTTTGAATTTTAATAACAATTTTTTTGTTGTAAATATTCTTTATTTATGACAAAAATATTATTATTAATAAAAATTAAATAAATATATTTAAAAAAATACTTTCCCTCCCACCAAAGATCAAGTACGAACCGTTCTTAAATTGAGACCGAAAATTGTTAAATCGGCCCCAAATCGTTCTCGAAGCGTGAGAACGAAAAATTCTAAATCAAGCCCAAGTAGTGCTTGAAATGAGCACAGAAGGCTCACACATCAATACCAAACTGTTCACAAAATACGAACGGTGAGCTTGGAAAAACTGTTCTTAAAACAAGCCCATCGGTCACGAGTTAAGAAAAAACGTACTTAACAGACTTTTGTCAACGAATGTTCTTAATTTTGAACTTGTTTCGTTCGTTTTAGAACGATTTTTTCTCTGAGTGTATATCCTCCATACAACCGATTTTTCAGAAAAAGAGGATTTTTGTAATATCTTACCCAATTTAACAGATTGAAGCTTCAAACTTCACCATATACTTTCGTATATTGCACGTATTGTTGCCTGAAAAAATTGATGAGATCGGTCATATATATAGTATATATCCCCCACAACCGATTGTTCAGATAAGGAACTTTTCGTAATTACTGCCCTATTTTAAGAGCTAGAGGCTTCAAATTTCAACGAATGCTTACGTATATAGCATATATTGTTGTCTGAAAAAATCATAGAGATCGGTTGTATATATAGTATATATCTCATACAACCGATTGTTCAGATAAGAAACTTTTCGCAATTTCTACACCATTTTAACAGCTATAAGCTTCAAATTTCACCGATTGCTTACGTATATAGCATATATTGTTGTCTAAAAAAATCATAGAGATCGGTTGTATATATAGTATATATCTCATACAACCGATTGTTCAGATAAGAAACTTTTCGCAATTTCTACCCCATTTTAACAGCTATAAGCTTCAAATTTCACCGATTGCTTACGTATATAGCATATATTGTTGTCTGAAAAAATCATAGAGATCGTTTGTATATATATATAGTATATATCTCATACAACCGATTGTTCAGATAAGAAACTTTTCGCAATTTCTACCCCATTTTAACAGCTATTAGCTTCAAATTTCACCGATTGCTTACGTATATAGAATGTATTGTTGTGTCAAAAAATCATAGAGATCGGTGATATATATAATATATATATGATGGTATATATAGTATATATATATAGTATATATATATTTTTTTTGCGATTTCGGCCTCATTTTAACAGCTATAAACTTCAAATTTCACAAAATGCTTACGTATATAGTACATATTGTTGTCTGAAAAAATCATAGAGATCGGTGGTATATATATTATATACTTCATATAAACTGTCATTTTTGCCCCTTTTTTACGGCTAGAAGCTTCAAAATTTATCAAATTTCATCAAATAGTTACGTTTACGTCATATATTTTTGAAAGACGTGATTCGTAGTCATAGTTTTTACATGCAGAACACAAAAAACCGAAGCTTTGCAACCTCACACGGATTACCTACCTATTTTTATACTCAGTTGAGCAGAGCTCACAGAGTATATTAACTTTGATTGCATAACGGTTGGTTGTACAGGTATAAAGGAATCGAGATAGATATAGACTTCCATATATCAAAATCATCAGTATCGAAAAAAAATTCGATTGAGCCATGTCCGTCCGCCCGTCCGTCCGTCTGTCCGTTAACACGATAACTTGAGTAAATTTTGAGGTATCTTGATGAAATTTGGTACGTAGGTTCCTGGGCACTCATCTCAGATCGCTATTTAAAATGAACGATATCGGACAATAACCACGCCCACTTTTTCGATATCGAAAATTTCGAAAAATCGAAAAAGTGCGATAATTCATTACCAAATACGCATTAAGCGATGAAACTTGGTAGGTGAGTTGAGCTTATAACGCAGAATAGAAAACTAGTAAAGTTTTGGACAATGGGCGTGGCACCGCCCACTTTTAAATGAAGGTAATTTAGAAGTTTTGCAAGCTGTAATTTGGCAGTCGTTGAAGATATCATGATGAAATTTGGCAGGAACGTTACTCTTATTACTATATGTACGCTTAATAAAAACTAGCAAAATCGGAGAAGGACCACGCCCACTTTTAAAAAAAAATTTTTTTTAAATTCAAATTTTAAAAGAAAAGTTAATATCTTTACAGCATATAAGTAAATTATGCCAACATTCAACTCCAGTAATAATATGGTGCAAAAAAATACAAAAATAAAAGAAAATTTCAAAATGGGCGTGGCTTCGCCCTTTGTCTAGGATGCTTGTAATGCCATAAGTCGAACAAAAATTAACCAATCCTTGTGAAATTTGGTAGAGGCTTAGCTTCTAGGATGATAACTGTTTTCTGTGAAAAAGGGCGAAATCGGTTGAAGCCACGCCAGTTTTTATACCCAGTCGACCGTCTGTCC
>NW_027137376.1:7500-25952 GCF_040869045.1 Eurosta solidaginis | reverse complement strand
TCAGCCATACAAAACCACTAAGCGAAGCTAACAGACACTGACAAAGTTTCATACAAGTACTAACATCTACTTATATGAAAGTTTTGAAATTTTCAAAATACTTAAAAAATGTGTTGCTGCTAACGAAATGCAAGCTAAAAACACTTAAACGTATGAAAACTTTGGTCAGCCATACAAAACCACTAAGCGAAGCTAACAGACACTGACAAAGTTTCATACAAGTACTAACATCTACTTATATGAAAGTTTTGAAATTTTCAAAATACTTAAAAAATGTGTTGCTGCTAACGAAATGCAAGCTAAAAACACTTAAACGTATGAAAACTTTGATCAGCCATACAAAACCACTAAGCGTAGCTAACAGACACTGACAAAGTTTCATACAAGTACTAACATCTACTTATATGAAAGTTTTGAAATTTTCAAAATACTTAAAAAATGTGTTGCTGCTAACGAAATGCAAGCTAAAAACACTTAAACGTATGAAAACTTTGGTCAGCCATACAAAACCACTAAGCGAAGCTAACAGACACTGACAAAGTTTCATACAAGTACTAACATCTACTTATATGAAAGTTTTGAAATTTTCAAAATACTTAAAAAATGTGTTGCTGCTAACGAAATGCAAGCTAAAAACAATATGGAACATTTGGAAGTATGAAACTTTTTAATACGTTGTTGTTGTTGTTGTTGTTGTTGTTGGTTTTGGTGTTGTTGTTGTTGTTATATTGAACATTTTTATTAATATAAGTACAAAGGAAAATCTTCATATAAGTATAAAAATATTAAATTATTACCTTACTTGTATGAAACTTTTTAATACGTTGTTGTTGTTGTTGTTGTTGTTGTTGTTGGTGTTGTTGTTGTTGTTGTTGTTATATTGAACATTTTTATTAATATAAGTACAAAGGAAAATCTTCATATAAGTATAAAAATATTAAATTATTACCTTATTTGTATGAAACTTTTTAATACGTTGTTGTTGTTGTTGTTGTTGTTGTTGTTGTTGTTGTTGTTGTTGTTGTTGTTGTTGTTGGTGTTGTTGTTGTTGTTGGTGTTGTTGTTGTTGTTGTTGTTATATTGAACATTTTTATTAATATAAGTACAAAGGAAAATCTTCATATAAGTATAAAAATATTAAATTATTACCTCACTTGACAGAAAATATATGAAAAATTCAATATGGACAATTTATCATATTTTCGATGATATTGCCTAGTTAGTTTACTAAAGAAACCAACATGGTATTATTGGTAAAAATTCAACACATTATAAAACTTGTATTTTTCATACATTTTTGGTCATGTGAGGGTTTCCAAGCGTACTTGTATGAAACTTTTGTACTTGTATGAAACTTTTTCTACTTGTATGAAACTTTGTACTTGTATGGAACTTTTTCTACTTGTATGAAACTTTGTACTTGTATGGAAGTTTTTACTTGTATGAAACTTTTCTCTACTTGTATGAAACTTTGTACTTGTATGGAAGTTTGTACTTGTATGAAACTTTTTTCTACTTGTATGAAACTTTTTTCTACTTGTATGAAACTTTGTACTTGTATGGAAGTTTGTACTTGTATGAAACTTTTTCTACTTGTATGAAACTTTGTACTTGTATGGAAGTTTTTACTTGTATGAAACTTTTTTCTACTTGTATGAAACTTTGTACTGGTTGGAAATTTGTACTTGTATGAAACTTTTTTCTACTTGTATGAAACTTTTTTCTACTTGTTAATAAAAATGTTCAATATAACAACAACAACAACACCAAAACCAACAACAACACCAACAACAACAACAACAACAACAACAACGTATTAAAAAGTTTCATACTTCCAAACAAGTACAAAGTTTCATACAAGTAGAAACTTTCATACAAGTACAAAGTTTCATACAAGTAGAAACTTTCATACAAGTGAACTTGTATGAAACTTTTTTCTACTTGTATGAAACTTTGTACTTGTATGGAAGTTTGTACTTGTATGAAAGTTTCTACTTGTATGAAACTTTGTACTTGTATGAAAGTTTGTATCTTGTACTTGTATGAAAGTTTGTATCTTCATACATTTTTCGTCATGTGAGGCGAGCGGGTCAGAAAACAATTTTAAGGAACGTATGAAAACTTTGGTCAGCCATACAAAACCACTAAGCGTAGCTACCAGACACTGACAAAGTTTCATACTAGTACTGACATCTACTTATATGAAAGTTTTGAAATTTTCAAAATACTTAAAAAATGTGTTGCTGCTAACGAAATGCAAGCTAAAAACACTTAAACGTATGAAAACTTTGGTCAGCCATACAAAACCACTAAGCGAAGCTAACAGACACTGACAAAGTTTCATACAAGTACTGACATCTACTTATATGAAAGTTTTGAAATTTTCAAAATACTTAAAAAATGTGTTGCTACTATCGAAATGCAAGCTAAAAACACTTAAACGTATGAAAACTTTGGTCAGCCATACAAAACCACTAAGCGAAGCTAACAGACACTGACAAAGTTTCATACAAGTACTAACATCTACTTATATGAAAGTTTTGAGATTTTCAAAATACTTAAAAAATGTGTTGCTGCTAACGAAATGCAAGCTAAAAACACTTAAACGTATGAAAACTTTGGTCAGCCATACAAAACCACTAAGCGAAGCTAAAAGACACTGACAAAGTTTCATACAAGTACTAAAATCTACTTATATGAAAGTTTTGAAATTTTCAAAATACTTAAAAAATGTGTTGCTGCTAACGAAATGCAAGCTAAAAACACTTAAACGTATGAAAACTTTGGTCAGCCATACAAAACCACTAAGCGTAGCTAACAGACACTGACAAAGTTTCATACAAGTACTAACATCTACTTATATGAAAGTTTTGAAATTTTCAAAATACTTAAAAAATGTGTTGCTGCTAACGAAATGCAAGATAAAAACACTTAAACGTATGAAAACTTTGGTCAGCCATACAAAACCACTAAGCGAAGCTAACAGGCACTGACAAAGTTTCATACAAGTACTAACATCTACTTATATGAAAGTTTTGAAATTTTCAAAATACTTAAAAAATATGTTGCTGCTAACGAAATGCAAGCTAAAAACACTTAAACGTATGAAAACTTTGGTCAGCCATACAAAACCACTAAGCGTAGCTAACAGACACTGACAAAGTTTCATACAAGTACTAACATCTACTTATATGAAAGTTTTGAAATTTTCAAAATACTTAAAAAATGTGTTGCTGCTAACTAAATGCAAGCTAAAAACACTTAAACGTATGAAAACTTTGGTCAGCCATACAAAACCACTAAGCGAAGCTAACAGACACTGACAAAGTTTCATACAAGTACTAACATCTACTTATATGAAAGTTTTGAAATTTTCAAAATACTTAAAAAATATGTTGCTGCTAACGAAATGCAAGCTAAAAACACATAAACGTATGAAAACTTTGGTCAGCCATACAAAACCACTAAGCGAAGCTAACATGCACTGACAAAGTTTCATACAAGTACTAACATCTACTTATATGAAAGTTTTGAAATTTTCAAAATACTTAAAAAATGTGTTGCTACTAATGAAATGCAAGCTAAAAACACTTAAACGTATGAAAACTTTGGTCAGCCATACAAAACCACTAAGCGAAGCTAACAGGCACTGACAAAGTTTCATACAAGTACTAACATCTACTTATATGAAAGTTTTGAAATTTTCAAATTACTTAAAAAATGTGTTGCTACTATCGAAATGCAAGCTAAAAACACTTAAACGTATGAAAACTTTGGTCAGCCATACAAAACCATTTAAGCGAAGCTAACAGACAAGTTTCATACAAGTACTTACATCTACTTATATGAAAGTTTTGAAATTTTCAAAATACTTAAAAAATGTGTTGCTGCTAACGAAATGCAAGATAAAAACACTTAAACGTATGAAAACTTTGGTCAGCCATACAAAACCACTAAGCGAAGCTAACAGACACTGACAAAGTTTCATACAAGTACTAACATCTACTTATATGAAAGTTTTGAAATTTTCAAAATACTTCAAAAATGTGCTGCTACTATCGAAATGCAAGCTAAAAACACTTAAACGTATGAAAACTTTGGTCAGCCATACAAAACCACTAAGCGAAGCTAACATGCACTGACAAAGTTTCATACAAGTACTAACATCTACTTATATGAAAGTTTTGAAATTTTCAAAATACTTCTAAAATGTGTTACTACTATCGAAATGCAAGCTAAAAACACTTAAACGTATGAAAACTTTGGTCAGCCATACAAAACCACTAAGCGAAGCTAACAGGCATTGACAAAGTTTCATACAAGTACTAACATCTACTTATATGAAAGTTTCGAAATTTTCAAAATACTTCTAAAATGTGTTACTACTATCGAAATGCAAGCTAAAAACACTTAAACGTATGAAAACTTTGGTCAGCCATACAAAACCACTAAGCGAAGCTAACAGGCACTGACAAAGTTTCATACAAGTACTAACATCTACTTATATGAAAGTTTTGAAATTTTCAAAATACTTAAAAAATATGTTGCTGCTAACGAAATGCAAGCTAAAAACACTTAAACGTATGAAAACTTTGGTCAGCCATACAAAACCACTAAGCGTAGCTAACAGACACTGGCAAAGTTTCATACAAGTACTAACATCTACTTATATGAAAGTTTTGAAATTTTCAAAATACTTAAAAAATGTGTTGCTGCTAACTAAATGCAAGCTAAAAACACTTAAACGTATGAAAACTTTGGTCAGCCATACAAAACTACTAAGCGTAGCTAACAGACACTGACAAAGTTTCATACAAGTACTAACATCTACTTATATGAAAGTTTTGAAATTTTCAAAATACTTAAAAAATGTGTTGCTGCTAACGAAATGCAAGCTAAAAACACATAAACGTATGAAAACTTTGGTCAGCCATACAAAACCACTAAGCGAAGCTAACAGACACTGACAAAGTTTCATACAAGTACTAACATCTACTTATATGAAAGTTTTGAAATTTTCAAAATACTTAAAAAATGTGTTGCTGCTAACTAAATGCAAGCTAAAAACACTTAAACGTATGAAAACTTTGGTCAGCCATACAAAACCACTAAGCGTAGCTAACAGACACTGACAAAGTTTCATACAAGTACTAACATCTACTTATATGAAAGTTTTGAAATTTTCAAAATACTTAAAAAATGTGTTGCTGCTAACGAAATGCAAGCTAAAAACACTTAAACGTATGAAAACTTTGGTCAGCCATACAAAACCACTAAGCGTAGCTAACAGACACTGACAAAGTTTCATACAAGTACTAACATCTACTTATATGAAAGTTTTGAAATTTTCAAAATACTTAAAAAATGTGTTGCAGCTAACGAAATGCAAGCTAAAAACACTTAAACGTATGAAAACTTTGGTCAGCCATACAAAACCACTAAGCGAAGCTAACAGACACTGACAAAGTTTCATACAAGTACAAACTTCCATACAAGTACAGTTTGTACTTGTATGAAAGTTTCTACTTGTATGAAACTTTGTACTTGTTTGGAAGTTTGTATTTGTATGAAAGTTTCTACTTGTATGAAACTTTGTACTTGTATGAAAGTTTGTATCTTGTAATTGTATGAAAGTTTGTATCTTCATACATTTTTCGTCATGTGAGGTGAGCAGGTCAGAAAACAATTTTAAGAAACGTATGAAAACTTTGGTCAGCCATACAAAACCACTAAGCGTAGCTACCAGACACTGACAAAGTTTCATACTAGTACTAGCATCTACTTATATGAAAGTTTTGAAATTTTCAAAATACTTAAAAAATGTGTTGCTGCTAACGAAGTGCAAGCTAAAAACACTTAAACGTATGAAAACTTTGGTCAGCCATACAAAACCACTAAGCGTAGCTAACAGACACTGACAAAGTTTCATACAAGTACTGACATCTACTTATATGAAAGTTTTGAAATTTTCAAAATACTTAAAAAATGTGTTGCTACTATCGAAATGCAAGCTAAAAACACTTAAACGTATGAAAACTTTGGTCAGCCATACAAAACCACTAAGCGAAGCTAAGAGACACTGACAAAGTTTCATACAAGTACTAACATCTACTTATATGAAAGTTTTGAAATTTTCAAAGTACTTAAAAAATGTGTTGCTGCTAACGAAATACAAGCTAAAAACAGTTAAACGTATGAAAACTTTGGTCAGCCATACAAAACTACTAAGCGAAGCTAAAAGACACTGACAAAGTTTCATACAAGTACTAACATCTACTTATATGAAAGTTTTGAAATTTTCAAAATACTTAAAAAATGTGTTGCTGCTAACGAAATGCAAGCTAAAAACACTTAAACGTATGAAAACTTTGGTCAGCCATACAAAACCACTAAGCGTAGCTAACAGGCACTGACAAAGTTTCATACAAGTACTAGCATCTACTTATATCAAAGTTTTGAAATTTTCAAAATACTTAAAAAATGTGTTGCTGCTAACGAAATGCAAGCTAAAAACACTTAAACGTATGAAAACTTTGGTCAGCTATACAAAACCAGTAAGCGAAGCTAACAGGCACTGACAAAGTTTCATACAAGTACTAACATTTACTTATATGAAAGTTTTGAAATTTTCAAAATACTTCTAAAATGTGTTACTACTATCGAAATGCAAGCTAAAAACACTTAAACGTATGAAAACTTTGGTCAGCCATACAAAACCACTAAGCGTAGCTAACAGACACTGACAAAGTTTCATACAAGTACTGACATCTACTTATATGAAAGTTTTGAAATTTTCAAAATACTTAAAAAATGTGTTGCTACTATCGAAATGCAAGCTAAAAACACTTAAACGTATGAAAACTTTGGTCAGCCATACAAAACCACTAAGCGAAGCTAAGAGACACTGACAAAGTTTCATACAAGTACTAACATCTACTTATATGAAAGTTTTGAAATTTTCAAAGTACTTAAAAAATGTGTTGCTGCTAACGAAATACAAGCTAAAAACAGTTAAACGTATGAAAACTTTGGTCAGCCATACAAAACTACTAAGCGAAGCTAAAAGACACTGACAAAGTTTCATACAAGTACTAACATCTACTTATATGAGAGTTTTGAAATTTTCAAAATACTTAAAAAATGTGTTGCTGCTAACGAAATGCAAGCTAAAAACACTTAAACGTATGAAAACTTTGGTCAGCCATACAAAACCACTAAGCGAAGCTAACAGACACTGACAAAGTTTCATACAAGTACTGACATCTACTTATATGAAAGTTTTGAAATTTTCAAAATACTTAAAAAATGTGTTGCTGCTAACGAAGTGCAAGCTAAAAACACTTAAACGTATGAAAACTTTGGTCAGCCATACAAAACCACTAAGCGAAGCTAACAGACACTGACAAAGTTTCATACAAGTACTAACATCTACTTATATGAAAGTTTTGAAATTTTCAAAATACTTAAAAAATGTGTTGCTGCTAACGAAATGCAAGCTAAAAACACTTAAACGTATGAAAACTTTGGTCAGCCATACAAAACCACTAAGCGAAGCTAACAAACACTGACAAAGTTTCATACAAGTACAAACTTCCATACAAGTACAGTTTGTACTTGTATGAAAGTTTTTACTTGTATGAAACTTTGTACTTGTTTGGAAGTTTGTACTTATGAAAGTACTGAAAAGTTTCTACTTGTATGAAAGTTTGTATCTTGTAGTTGTATGAAAGTTTGTATCTTCATACATTTTTCGTGATGTGAGGTGAGCGAGTCAGAAAACAATTTTAATAAACGTATGTAAACTTTGGTCAGCCATACAAAACCACTAAGCGTAGCTAACAGACACTGACAAAGTTTCATACAAGTACTAACATCTACTTATATGAAAGTTTTGAAATTTTCAAAATACTTAAAAAATGTGTTGCTGCTAACGAAATGCAAGCTAAAAACACTTAAACGTATGAAAACTTTGGTCAGCCATACAAAACCACTAAGCGAAGCTAACAGACACTGACAAAGTTTCATACAAGTACTAACATCTACTTATATGAAAGTTTTGAAATTTTCAAAATACTTAAAAAATGTGTTGCTGCTAACGAAATGCAAGCTAAAAACACTTAAACGTATGAAAACTTTGGTCAGCCATACAAAACCACTAAGCGAAGCTAACAGACACTGACAAAGTTTCATACAAGTACTAACATCTATTTATATGAAAGTTTTGAAATTTTCAAAATACTTCAAAAATGTGTTGCTACTATCGAAATGCAAGCTAAAAACACTTAAACGTATGAAAACTTTGGTCAGCCATACAAAACCACTAAGCGAAGCTAACAGACACTGACAAAGTTTCATACAAGTACTAACATCTACTTATATGAAAGTTTTGAAATTTTCAAAATACTTAAAAAATGTGTTGCTGCTAACGAAATGCAAGCTAAAAACACTTAAACGTATGAAAACTTTGGTCAGCCATACAAAACCACTAAGCGAAGCTAACAGACACTGACAAAGTTTCATACAAGTACTAACATCTACTTATATGAAAGTTTTGAAATTTTCAAAATACTTAAAAAATGTGTTGCTGCTAACGAAATGCAAGCTAAAAACACTTAAACGTATGAAAACTTTGGTCAGCCATACAAAACCACTAAGCGAAGCTAACAGACACTGACAAAGTTTCATACAAGTACTAACATCTACTTATATGAAAGTTTTGAAATTTTCAAAATACTTAAAAAATGTGTTGCTGCTAACGAAATGCAAGCTAAAAACACTTAAACGTATGAAAACTTTGATCAGCCATACAAAACCACTAAGCGTAGCTAACAGACACTGACAAAGTTTCATACAAGTACTAACATCTACTTATATGAAAGTTTTGAAATTTTCAAAATACTTAAAAAATGTGTTGCTGCTAACGAAATGCAAGCTAAAAACACTTAAACGTATGAAAACTTTGGTCAGCCATACAAAACCACTAAGCGAAGCTAACAGACACTGACAAAGTTTCATACAAGTACTAACATCTACTTATATGAAAGTTTTGAAATTTTCAAAATACTTAAAAAATGTGTTGCTGCTAACGAAATGCAAGCTAAAAACAATATGGAACATTTGGAAGTATGAAACTTTTTAATACGTTGTTGTTGTTGTTGTTGTTGTTGTTGGTTTTGGTGTTGTTGTTGTTGTTATATTGAACATTTTTATTAATATAAGTACAAAGGAAAATCTTCATATAAGTATAAAAATATTAAATTATTACCTTACTTGTATGAAACTTTTTAATACGTTGTTGTTGTTGTTGTTGTTGTTGTTGTTGGTGTTGTTGTTGTTGTTGTTGTTATATTGAACATTTTTATTAATATAAGTACAAAGGAAAATCTTCATATAAGTATAAAAATATTAAATTATTACCTTATTTGTATGAAACTTTTTAATACGTTGTTGTTGTTGTTGTTGTTGTTGTTGTTGTTGTTGTTGTTGTTGTTGTTGTTGTTGTTGGTGTTGTTGTTGTTGTTGGTGTTGTTGTTGTTGTTGTTGTTATATTGAACATTTTTATTAATATAAGTACAAAGGAAAATCTTCATATAAGTATAAAAATATTAAATTATTACCTCACTTGACAGAAAATATATGAAAAATTCAATATGGACAATTTATCATATTTTCGATGATATTGCCTAGTTAGTTTACTAAAGAAACCAACATGGTATTATTGGTAAAAATTCAACACATTATAAAACTTGTATTTTTCATACATTTTTGGTCATGTGAGGGTTTCCAAGCGTACTTGTATGAAACTTTTGTACTTGTATGAAACTTTTTCTACTTGTATGAAACTTTGTACTTGTATGGAACTTTTTCTACTTGTATGAAACTTTGTACTTGTATGGAAGTTTTTACTTGTATGAAACTTTTCTCTACTTGTATGAAACTTTGTACTTGTATGGAAGTTTGTACTTGTATGAAACTTTTTTCTACTTGTATGAAACTTTTTTCTACTTGTATGAAACTTTGTACTTGTATGGAAGTTTGTACTTGTATGAAACTTTTTCTACTTGTATGAAACTTTGTACTTGTATGGAAGTTTTTACTTGTATGAAACTTTTTTCTACTTGTATGAAACTTTGTACTGGTTGGAAATTTGTACTTGTATGAAACTTTTTTCTACTTGTATGAAACTTTTTTCTACTTGTTAATAAAAATGTTCAATATAACAACAACAACAACACCAAAACCAACAACAACACCAACAACAACAACAACAACAACAACAACGTATTAAAAAGTTTCATACTTCCAAACAAGTACAAAGTTTCATACAAGTAGAAACTTTCATACAAGTACAAAGTTTCATACAAGTAGAAACTTTCATACAAGTGAACTTGTATGAAACTTTTTTCTACTTGTATGAAACTTTGTACTTGTATGGAAGTTTGTACTTGTATGAAAGTTTCTACTTGTATGAAACTTTGTACTTGTATGAAAGTTTGTATCTTGTACTTGTATGAAAGTTTGTATCTTCATACATTTTTCGTCATGTGAGGCGAGCGGGTCAGAAAACAATTTTAAGGAACGTATGAAAACTTTGGTCAGCCATACAAAACCACTAAGCGTAGCTACCAGACACTGACAAAGTTTCATACTAGTACTGACATCTACTTATATGAAAGTTTTGAAATTTTCAAAATACTTAAAAAATGTGTTGCTGCTAACGAAATGCAAGCTAAAAACACTTAAACGTATGAAAACTTTGGTCAGCCATACAAAACCACTAAGCGAAGCTAACAGACACTGACAAAGTTTCATACAAGTACTGACATCTACTTATATGAAAGTTTTGAAATTTTCAAAATACTTAAAAAATGTGTTGCTACTATCGAAATGCAAGCTAAAAACACTTAAACGTATGAAAACTTTGGTCAGCCATACAAAACCACTAAGCGAAGCTAACAGACACTGACAAAGTTTCATACAAGTACTAACATCTACTTATATGAAAGTTTTGAGATTTTCAAAATACTTAAAAAATGTGTTGCTGCTAACGAAATGCAAGCTAAAAACACTTAAACGTATGAAAACTTTGGTCAGCCATACAAAACCACTAAGCGAAGCTAAAAGACACTGACAAAGTTTCATACAAGTACTAAAATCTACTTATATGAAAGTTTTGAAATTTTCAAAATACTTAAAAAATGTGTTGCTGCTAACGAAATGCAAGCTAAAAACACTTAAACGTATGAAAACTTTGGTCAGCCATACAAAACCACTAAGCGTAGCTAACAGACACTGACAAAGTTTCATACAAGTACTAACATCTACTTATATGAAAGTTTTGAAATTTTCAAAATACTTAAAAAATGTGTTGCTGCTAACGAAATGCAAGATAAAAACACTTAAACGTATGAAAACTTTGGTCAGCCATACAAAACCACTAAGCGAAGCTAACAGGCACTGACAAAGTTTCATACAAGTACTAACATCTACTTATATGAAAGTTTTGAAATTTTCAAAATACTTAAAAAATATGTTGCTGCTAACGAAATGCAAGCTAAAAACACTTAAACGTATGAAAACTTTGGTCAGCCATACAAAACCACTAAGCGTAGCTAACAGACACTGACAAAGTTTCATACAAGTACTAACATCTACTTATATGAAAGTTTTGAAATTTTCAAAATACTTAAAAAATGTGTTGCTGCTAACTAAATGCAAGCTAAAAACACTTAAACGTATGAAAACTTTGGTCAGCCATACAAAACCACTAAGCGAAGCTAACAGACACTGACAAAGTTTCATACAAGTACTAACATCTACTTATATGAAAGTTTTGAAATTTTCAAAATACTTAAAAAATATGTTGCTGCTAACGAAATGCAAGCTAAAAACACATAAACGTATGAAAACTTTGGTCAGCCATACAAAACCACTAAGCGAAGCTAACATGCACTGACAAAGTTTCATACAAGTACTAACATCTACTTATATGAAAGTTTTGAAATTTTCAAAATACTTAAAAAATGTGTTGCTACTAATGAAATGCAAGCTAAAAACACTTAAACGTATGAAAACTTTGGTCAGCCATACAAAACCACTAAGCGAAGCTAACAGGCACTGACAAAGTTTCATACAAGTACTAACATCTACTTATATGAAAGTTTTGAAATTTTCAAATTACTTAAAAAATGTGTTGCTACTATCGAAATGCAAGCTAAAAACACTTAAACGTATGAAAACTTTGGTCAGCCATACAAAACCATTTAAGCGAAGCTAACAGACAAGTTTCATACAAGTACTTACATCTACTTATATGAAAGTTTTGAAATTTTCAAAATACTTAAAAAATGTGTTGCTGCTAACGAAATGCAAGATAAAAACACTTAAACGTATGAAAACTTTGGTCAGCCATACAAAACCACTAAGCGAAGCTAACAGACACTGACAAAGTTTCATACAAGTACTAACATCTACTTATATGAAAGTTTTGAAATTTTCAAAATACTTCAAAAATGTGCTGCTACTATCGAAATGCAAGCTAAAAACACTTAAACGTATGAAAACTTTGGTCAGCCATACAAAACCACTAAGCGAAGCTAACATGCACTGACAAAGTTTCATACAAGTACTAACATCTACTTATATGAAAGTTTTGAAATTTTCAAAATACTTCTAAAATGTGTTACTACTATCGAAATGCAAGCTAAAAACACTTAAACGTATGAAAACTTTGGTCAGCCATACAAAACCACTAAGCGAAGCTAACAGGCATTGACAAAGTTTCATACAAGTACTAACATCTACTTATATGAAAGTTTCGAAATTTTCAAAATACTTCTAAAATGTGTTACTACTATCGAAATGCAAGCTAAAAACACTTAAACGTATGAAAACTTTGGTCAGCCATACAAAACCACTAAGCGAAGCTAACAGGCACTGACAAAGTTTCATACAAGTACTAACATCTACTTATATGAAAGTTTTGAAATTTTCAAAATACTTAAAAAATATGTTGCTGCTAACGAAATGCAAGCTAAAAACACTTAAACGTATGAAAACTTTGGTCAGCCATACAAAACCACTAAGCGTAGCTAACAGACACTGGCAAAGTTTCATACAAGTACTAACATCTACTTATATGAAAGTTTTGAAATTTTCAAAATACTTAAAAAATGTGTTGCTGCTAACTAAATGCAAGCTAAAAACACTTAAACGTATGAAAACTTTGGTCAGCCATACAAAACTACTAAGCGTAGCTAACAGACACTGACAAAGTTTCATACAAGTACTAACATCTACTTATATGAAAGTTTTGAAATTTTCAAAATACTTAAAAAATGTGTTGCTGCTAACGAAATGCAAGCTAAAAACACATAAACGTATGAAAACTTTGGTCAGCCATACAAAACCACTAAGCGAAGCTAACAGACACTGACAAAGTTTCATACAAGTACTAACATCTACTTATATGAAAGTTTTGAAATTTTCAAAATACTTAAAAAATGTGTTGCTGCTAACTAAATGCAAGCTAAAAACACTTAAACGTATGAAAACTTTGGTCAGCCATACAAAACCACTAAGCGTAGCTAACAGACACTGACAAAGTTTCATACAAGTACTAACATCTACTTATATGAAAGTTTTGAAATTTTCAAAATACTTAAAAAATGTGTTGCTGCTAACGAAATGCAAGCTAAAAACACTTAAACGTATGAAAACTTTGGTCAGCCATACAAAACCACTAAGCGTAGCTAACAGACACTGACAAAGTTTCATACAAGTACTAACATCTACTTATATGAAAGTTTTGAAATTTTCAAAATACTTAAAAAATGTGTTGCAGCTAACGAAATGCAAGCTAAAAACACTTAAACGTATGAAAACTTTGGTCAGCCATACAAAACCACTAAGCGAAGCTAACAGACACTGACAAAGTTTCATACAAGTACAAACTTCCATACAAGTACAGTTTGTACTTGTATGAAAGTTTCTACTTGTATGAAACTTTGTACTTGTTTGGAAGTTTGTATTTGTATGAAAGTTTCTACTTGTATGAAACTTTGTACTTGTATGAAAGTTTGTATCTTGTAATTGTATGAAAGTTTGTATCTTCATACATTTTTCGTCATGTGAGGTGAGCAGGTCAGAAAACAATTTTAAGAAACGTATGAAAACTTTGGTCAGCCATACAAAACCACTAAGCGTAGCTACCAGACACTGACAAAGTTTCATACTAGTACTAGCATCTACTTATATGAAAGTTTTGAAATTTTCAAAATACTTAAAAAATGTGTTGCTGCTAACGAAGTGCAAGCTAAAAACACTTAAACGTATGAAAACTTTGGTCAGCCATACAAAACCACTAAGCGTAGCTAACAGACACTGACAAAGTTTCATACAAGTACTGACATCTACTTATATGAAAGTTTTGAAATTTTCAAAATACTTAAAAAATGTGTTGCTACTATCGAAATGCAAGCTAAAAACACTTAAACGTATGAAAACTTTGGTCAGCCATACAAAACCACTAAGCGAAGCTAAGAGACACTGACAAAGTTTCATACAAGTACTAACATCTACTTATATGAAAGTTTTGAAATTTTCAAAGTACTTAAAAAATGTGTTGCTGCTAACGAAATACAAGCTAAAAACAGTTAAACGTATGAAAACTTTGGTCAGCCATACAAAACTACTAAGCGAAGCTAAAAGACACTGACAAAGTTTCATACAAGTACTAACATCTACTTATATGAAAGTTTTGAAATTTTCAAAATACTTAAAAAATGTGTTGCTGCTAACGAAATGCAAGCTAAAAACACTTAAACGTATGAAAACTTTGGTCAGCCATACAAAACCACTAAGCGTAGCTAACAGGCACTGACAAAGTTTCATACAAGTACTAGCATCTACTTATATCAAAGTTTTGAAATTTTCAAAATACTTAAAAAATGTGTTGCTGCTAACGAAATGCAAGCTAAAAACACTTAAACGTATGAAAACTTTGGTCAGCTATACAAAACCAGTAAGCGAAGCTAACAGGCACTGACAAAGTTTCATACAAGTACTAACATTTACTTATATGAAAGTTTTGAAATTTTCAAAATACTTCTAAAATGTGTTACTACTATCGAAATGCAAGCTAAAAACACTTAAACGTATGAAAACTTTGGTCAGCCATACAAAACCACTAAGCGTAGCTAACAGACACTGACAAAGTTTCATACAAGTACTGACATCTACTTATATGAAAGTTTTGAAATTTTCAAAATACTTAAAAAATGTGTTGCTACTATCGAAATGCAAGCTAAAAACACTTAAACGTATGAAAACTTTGGTCAGCCATACAAAACCACTAAGCGAAGCTAAGAGACACTGACAAAGTTTCATACAAGTACTAACATCTACTTATATGAAAGTTTTGAAATTTTCAAAGTACTTAAAAAATGTGTTGCTGCTAACGAAATACAAGCTAAAAACAGTTAAACGTATGAAAACTTTGGTCAGCCATACAAAACTACTAAGCGAAGCTAAAAGACACTGACAAAGTTTCATACAAGTACTAACATCTACTTATATGAAAGTTTTGAAATTTTCAAAATACTTAAAAAATGTGTTGCTGCTAACGAAATGCAAGCTAAAAACACTTAAACGTATGAAAACTTTGGTCAGCCATACAAAACCACTAAGCGTAGCTAACAGGCACTGACAAAGTTTCATACAAGTACTAGCATCTACTTATATCAAAGTTTTGAAATTTTCAAAATACTTAAAAAATGTGTTGCTGCTAACGAAATGCAAGCTAAAAACACTTAAACGTATGAAAACTTTGGTCAGCCATACAAAACCACTAAGCGTAGCTAATAGACACTGACAAAGTTTCATACAAGTACTAACATCTACTTATATGAAAGTTTTGAAATTTTCAAAATACTTAAAAAATGTGTTGCTGCTAACGAAATGCAAGCTAAAAACATTTAAACGTATGAAAACTTTGGTCAGCCATACAAAACCACTAAGCGAAGCTAAAAGACACTGACAAAGTTTCATACAAGTACAAACTTCCATACAAGTACAGTTTGTACTTGTATGAAAGTTTCTACTTGTATGAAACTTTGTACTTGTTTGGAAGTTTGTATTTGTATGAAAGTTTCTACTTGTATGAAACTTTGTACTTGTATGAAAGTTTGTATCTTGTACTTGTATGAAAGTTTGTATCTTCATACATTTTTCGCCATGTGAGGTGAGCGAGTCAGAAAACAATTTTAGGTAATGTATGAAAACTTTGGTCAGCCATACAAAACCACTAAGCGTAGCTAACTGACACTGACAAAGTTTCATACAAGTACCAACATCTACTTATATGAAAGTTTTGAAATTTTCAAAATACTTCAAAAATGTGTTTCTACTATCGAAATGCAAGGTAAAAACACTTAAACGTATGAAAACTTTGTGTTGCGACTAACGAAGTGCAAACTAGCATTGCACTGAGGCCGCGCACATATAAAAAATGTATGAAAATTAGTTTTAGCTAAGCAAAACTAAGTAAAAATAAGCAAATTTAAGCTTATTAACTCAAATATTAATACATCAAGTGTTGATATTTGATATAATTCCTAGTAAGACTGTTAGTTAAATTAGGATATGTTGATCATATAATGGTTTTCATATTCTAAACTAACAGTCAAATTTTAGAGGCGCTTGTTAGAGCTGCGGCAACAAGTACTCTATAAAAATGGTTGCTTGTATGAAAGTTTCCTAGCAGAAATGAAAAAGTGAAGACAAAACTAAGTAAAAATAAGCAAATTTAAGCTTATTAACTCAAATATTAATACAACAAGTGTTGATATTTGATATAATTCCTAGTAAGACTGTTAGTTAAATTAGAAGATGTTGATCATATAATGGTTTTCATATTCTAAACTAACAGTCAAATTTTAGTATGAGAAAATTTCTCATACGAAAAATGTGTTGCGACCAATGAAGTGCAAGGAGGTAACATTGCACTGAGGCCGCACACATATAAAAATGTATGAAAATTAGTTTTAGCTAAGCAAAACTAAGTAAAAATAAGCAAATTTAAGCTTATTAACTCAAATATTAATACAACAAGTGTTGATATTTGATATAATTCCTAGTAAGACTGTTAGTTAAATTAGAAGATGTTGATCATATAATGGTTTTCATATTCTAAACTAACAGTCAAATTTTAGTATGAGAAAATTTCTCATACGAAAAATGTGTTGCGACCAATGAAGTGCAAGGAGGTAACATTGCACTGAGGCCGCACACATATAAAAATGTATGAAAATTAGTTTTAGCTAAGCAAAACTAAGTAAAAATAAGCAAATTTGAGCTTATTAAATTAAATATTAATACATCAAAGTGTTGATATTTGATATAATTCCTAGTAAGACTGTTAGTTAAATTAGGATATGTTGATCATATAATGGTTTTCATATTCTAAACTAACAGTCAAATTTTAGAGGCGCTTGTTAGAGCTGCGGCAACAAGTACTCTATAAAAATGGTTGCTTGTATGAAAGTTTCCTAGCAGAAATGAAAAAGTGAAGACAAAACTAAGTAAAAATAAGCAAATTTAAGCTTATTAACTCAAATATTAATACAACAAGTGTTGATATTTGATATAATTCCTAGTAAGACTGTTAGTTAAATTAGAAGATGTTGATCATATAATGGTTTTCATATTCTAAACTAACAGTCAAATTTTAGTATGAGAAAATTTCTCATACGAAAAATGTGTTGCGACCAATGAAGTGCAAGGAGGTAACATTGCACTGAGGCCGCACACATATAAAAATGTATGAAAATTAGTTTTAGCTAAGCAAAACTAAGTAAAAATAAGCAAATTTAAGCTTATTAAATCAAATATTAATACATCAAGTGTTGATATTTGATATAATTCCTAGTAAGACTGTTAGTTAAATTAGAAAATGTTGATCATATATTGGTTTTCATATTCTAAACTAACTGTCAAATTTTAGTATGAGAAAGTTTCTCATACAAGTACTAAGTAGTACATATATGAAAGTTTTAAAATTTTCAAAATACTGTTAAAATGTGTTGCGGCCGCGCACATATAAAAAATAACATGTATGAAAATTTTGACTTCAATGTGTTTCTAAAAAAACTTGTATGTTAACTTTACTCATCATCAAGAAGCAAGCAGATGCTTTTTAAAATATTTTATTAATATAAATTCGATATAAATGAAATTTTATATTTCATATCATAGAAAAGATATACATTTTATAATAAATGTATATGTTTCATGTAATGGAAATTTAAGTAAATGTATGGTATATAAAAATAATTTTATTACTGAAATACCAAAATGAATAAATATCGTTCTTAAATATACAAGAGAACGAAAATTCTTTATTCAATAAATAATTGTAAAATTAAATACTACAATAAAGTACAAATGAAGCAACA
>NW_027137376.1:0-2500 GCF_040869045.1 Eurosta solidaginis | reverse complement strand
GGAGGAAAAGAAACTAACAAGGATTTTCTTAGTAGCGGCGAGCGAAAAGAAAACAGTTCAGCACTAAGTCACTTTGGTAAGCAAATGTGAGATGCAGTGTATGGAATATCTTAATATCTAGTATGAGAAATTAGCGATTTAAGTCCTTCTTAAATGAGGCCATTTACCCATAGAGGGTGCCAGGCCCGTATAACGTTAATGATTACTAGAAAGATATTTCCAAAGAGTCGTGTTGCTTGATAGTGCAGCACTAAGTGGGTGGTAAACTCCATCTAAAACTAAATATAACCATGAGACCGATAGTAAACAAGTACCGTGAGGGAAAGTTGAAAAGAACTCTGAATAGAGAGTTAAATAGTACGTGAAACTGCTTAGAGGTTAAGCCCGATGAACCTGAATATCCATTATGAAAAATTCATCATTATATATATAATATTAATTTATTAATATTATAAAAATAGTGTGCATTTTTTCATATAAGGACATTGTAATCTATTAACATATAAATTATTTATCAAAAGATCATTGGCTTTAAGTTTATTTTAATTAATTTGCTTTATAGCTTATTAATATTAAATAAATGCCTAATGATTTGATAAAGTGTTGATAGATTTATTATATATAATGCTAAAATTCATTTATGAATTTTACAATAATTTTAAAATCATTGATTTTAATATTTATTGTATGCATTTATATGATTTACAATGCGAAAGATTCAGGATACCTTCGGGACCCGTCTTGAAACACGGACCAAGGAGTCTAACATATGTGCAAGTCATTGGGTTATTTTATATAAACCTAATGGCATAATTAACTTAACTTAAAATATATGGGATTAATTTTTAGTCTATTTTAATTATAGTCTATTAATTCAATCCCGGGGCGTTCTATATAATTATGTATAATAATAATTTATTATTATTTATACCTCTAATTGGAGCGTACCTTGAGCATATATGCTGTGACCCGAAAGATGGTGAACTATACTTGATCAGGTTGAAGTCAGGGGAAACCCTGATGGAAGACCGAAACAGTTCTGACGTGCAAATCGATTGTCAGAATTGAGTATAGGGGCGAAAGACCAATCGAACCATCTAGTAGCTGGTTCCCTCCGAAGTTTCCCTCAGGATAGCTGGTGCATTTTAAAATTATGTAAAATAATCTTATCTGGTAAAGCGAATGATTAGAGGCCTTAGGGTCGAAACGATCTTAACCTATTCTCAAACTTTAAATGGGTAAGAACCTCACCTTTCTTGATATGAAGGTTGAGGTTATGATATAATGTGCCCAGTGGGCCACTTTTGGTAAGCAGAACTGGCGCTGTGGGATGAACCAAACGTAATGTTACGGTGCCCAAATTAACAACTCATGCAGATACCATGAAAGGCGTTGGTTGCTTAAACAGCAGGACGGTGGACATGGAAGTCGTAATCCGCTAAGGAGTGTGTAACAACTCACCTGCCGAAGCAACTAGCCCTTAAAATGGATGGCGCTTAAGTTGTATACCTATACATTACCGCTAAAGTAGATGATTTATAATACAATTTCGATTGAATTATAAATTTTGAAACTTTAGTGAGTAGGAGGGTACAATGGTGTGCATAGAAGTGTTTGGCGTAAGCCTGCATGGAGCCGCCATTGGTACAGATCTTGGTGGTAGTAGCAAATAATCGAATGAGACCTTGGAGGACTGAAGTGGAGAAGGGTTTCGTGTGAACAGTGGTTGATCACGAGTTAGTCGGTCCTAAGTTCAAGGCGAAAGCCGAAAATTTTCAAGTTTAAATTACAAAAAAAATATATATATATATATATATATATATATAATAAAATTTAAACACTTGAATAATTTTGAACGAAAGGGAATACGGTTCCAATTCCGTAACCTGTTGAGTATCCGTTTGTTATTAAAAATGGGCCTTGTGCTCATCCTGGCAACAGGAACGACCATAAAGAAGCCGTCGAGAGATATCGGAAGAGTTTTCTTTTCTGTTTTATAGTCGTACTACCATGGAAGTCTTTCGAAGAGAGATATGGTAGATGGACTAGAAGAGCATGACATTTACTGTTGTGTCGATATTTTCTCCTCGGACCTTGAAAATTTATGGTGGGGTCACGCAAACTTCTCAACAGGCCGTACCGATATCCGCAGCTGGTCTCCAAGGTGAAGAGTCTCTAGTCGATAGAATAATGTAGGTAAGGGAAGTCGGCAAATAGATCCGTAACTTCGGGATAAGGATTGGCTCTGAAGATTGAGATAATCGGGCTTGATTGGGAAGCAATATCATGGTTTTATGTACTCGTTCTGGGTAAATAGAAAACTTCGGTTTTTGTTCCCCGGATAGTAGTTACGTAGCCAATTGTGGAACTTTCTTGCTAAAATTTTTAAAGTTATATACATTTTTTATTAAGTGTTATATATTCTTTTTAAATTATAACGATTATCAATTAACAATCAATTCAGAACTGGCACGGACTTGGGGAATCCGACTGTCTAATT
>NW_027137375.1:0-26955 GCF_040869045.1 Eurosta solidaginis | reverse complement strand
ACTTTTTATTCGCTCCAATGCGCCTGCTGCCTTATTAACATGGTTTTATAATTAGCTTCACCTTATTTGTAATCCCGTAAGGGTCATATCGAGACCCTCCGGGATCATTTCTGGATGGTTTTCGGGATCGGTCCGGGATTACGCCGGGGTAATTTCGGGACTTTTTCGGGACTATTTCGGGATCATTTTGGGACCCTTCCGGGATCATTTCTGTATAGTTTTCGGGATCCGTCCGGGATCCCGTCGGGGTTATTTTGGGACATTTTCGGGACTATTCCGGAATCATTTCGGGACTATTTCGCGATCATTTGGGGACCCTTCCGGCATCATTTCTGGATGGTTTTCGGGATCCGTCCGGGATCATTTGCGTACCTTCGAGAGATAAATTCTTGATGGTTTCCGGGATCATTACGGGACTTTTTCGGGGTCAGTTTGGGTCCTTTCCGTAATCATTCCTGGATGGTTTTAGGGATCCATCCGGGATCCCGTCGGCGTCATTTTGGGACTTTTGCGGGATCATTTGGGGTCTCTTCCGGCATCATTTCTGGATGTTTTACGGGATCCGTCCGGGATCCCGTCGGCGTCATTTTGGGACTTTTGCGGGATCATTTGCGGTCTCTTCCGGCATCATTTCTGGATGGTTTAGGGGATCCGTCCGGGATCCTGTCGGGGTCATTTTGGGACTTTTGCGGGATCATTTGGGGTCTCTTCCGGCATCATTTCTGGATGTTTTACGGGCTACGTCCGGGACCCTGTCGGGGTAATTTTGGGACTTTAGCGGGATCATTTGGGGTCTCCTCCGGCATCATTTCTGGATGGTTTACGGGATCTGTCCGGGATCCTGTCGGGGTCATTTTGGGACTTTTGCGGGATCATTTGGCGTCTCTTCCAGCATCATTTCTGGATGGTTTTCGGGATCCGTCCGGGATCCTGTCGGGGTCATTTTGAGACTTTTGCGGGATCATTTGGGGTCTCCTCCCGCATCATTTCTGGATGGTTTACGGGATCCGTCCGGGATCCTGTCGGGGTCATTTTGGGATTTTTGCGGGATCATTTGGGGTCTCTTCCGGCATCATTTCTGGATGGTTTACGGGATCCGTCCGGGATCCTGTCGGGGTCATTTTGGGACTTTTGCGGGATCATTTGGGGTCTCTTCCGGCATCATTTCTGGATGGTTTACGGGATCCGTCCGGGACCCTGTCGGGGTCATTTTGTGACTTTAGCGGGATCATTTGGGGTCTCCTCCGGTATCATTTCTGGATGGTTTACGGGATCCGTCCGGGATCCTGTCGGGGTTATTTTGGGACTTTTGCGGGATCATTTGGGGTCTCTCCTAGCATCATTTCTGGATGGTTTTCGGGATCCGTCCGGGATCCTGTCGGGGTCATTTTGGGACTTTTGCGGGATCATTTGGGGTCTCTTCCGACATCATTTCTGGATGGTTTACGGGATCCGTCCGGGATCCTGTCGGGGTCATTTTGGGACTTTTGCGGGATAATTTGGGGTCTCTTCCGGCATCATTTCTGGATGGTTTACGGGATCCGTCCGGGACCCTCTCGGGGTCATTTTGGGTCTTTAGCGGGATCATTTGGGGTCTCCTCCGGCATCATTTCTGGATGGTTTTCGGGATCCGTCCGGGATCCCGTCGATGTCATTTCGGGACTATTTCGGCATCATTTGGGGTACCTTCCGGTATCAATTCTAGATGGTTTTCGGGATCCGTCCGGGATCCCGTCGGAGTCATTTCGGAATTTTTTCTCGACTAATACAGGATCATTTGGGGACCTTATCAGCATCATTTCTGGATGGTTTTCGGAATCCGTCCGCGATCCCGTCAGGGTCATTTCGGGACTATTTCGGTATAATTTGGGGTACCTGCCGGCATCATTTCTGGATGGTTTTCGGTATCCGTCCGGGATCCCGTCGGTGTCATTTCGGGTCCATTTGGGGTCCATTTCGGCATCATTTCTGGATGGTTTTCGGGATCCGTCTGGGATCCTATCGGGGTCATTTTGGGACTTTTGCGGGATCATTTGGGGTCTCTTCCGGCATCATTTCTGGATGGTTTTCGGGATCCGTCCGGGATCCTGTGGGGTCATTTTGTGACTTTTGCGGGATCATTTGGGGTCTCTTCCGGCATCATTTCTGTATGGTTTTCGGGATCCGTCCGGGATCCTGTCGGGGTCATTTTGGGACTTTTGCGGGTTCATTTGGGGTCTCTTCCGGCATCATTTCTGGATGGTTTACGGGATCCGTCCGGGATCCTGTCGGGGTCATTTTGGGCCTTTTGCGGGATCATTTGGGTTCTCTTCCGGCATCATTTCTGGATAGTTTACGGGATCCGTCCGGGATCCTGTCGGGGTCATTTTGGGACTTTTGCGGGATAATTTGGGGTCTCTCCCGGCATCATTTCTGGATGGTTTTCGGGATCCGTCCGGGATCCTGTCGGGGTCATTTTGGGACTTTTGCGGGATCATTTGGGGTCTCTTCCGGCATCATTTCTGGATGGTTTACGAGATCCGTCCGGGATCCTGTCGGGGTCATTTTGGGACTTTTGCGAGATCATTTGGGGTCTCTTCCGGCATCATTTCTGGATGGTTTACGGGATCCGTCCGGGACCCTGTCGTGGTCATTTTGGGACTTTAGCGGGATCATTTGGGGTCTCCTCCGGGATCATTTGGGGTACCTAGATGGATAGTTTTCGGGATTCGTCTGGGATCCCGTCTGGATCATTTCAGGACTTTTTCGGGATCATTTGGGGTATCTTCCGGCCACTTTTCTAGATGGTTTTCGGTATCCGTCCGGGATACCGTCAGGGTAATTTCGGGACTATTTGGGATAACTTGGGAACCTTTCCGGCATCATTTCTGGATAGTTTCCGGGATCCTTCGGGGATCCCGTCAGGGTCATTTCGGAACCCGCGAGTAATGCGGGATCATTTGGGGACCCTTTCGCCATCATTTCCGGATGGTTTTCGTGATCCGTCCGGGATACCGTCAGGGTAATTTCGGGACTATTTTGTGATAACTTGGGAACTTTTGCGGCATCATTTCTGGATAGTTTCCGGGATCCGTCGGGAATCCCGTCAGGATCATTTCGGAACTATAAGGGGATCATTTCATTTTTCATCTTTCTTTAAGGGGATCATTTCACCTTCCAGCATCATTTCTGTATACTTTTGGGGATCCCGATGGGGTCATTTCTGGCCTATTTCGGGATCATTTTGGGGTATCAACCCCATTTGGGGTCTCTTCCGGCATCATTTCTGGATGGTTTACGGGATCCGTCCGGGATCCTGTCGGGGTCATTTTGGGCCTTTTGCGGGATCATTTGGGTTCTCTTCCGGCATCATTTCTGGATGGTTTACGGGATCCGTCCGGGATCCCATCGGGGGAATTTCGGGAATTTTTCGGGATCATTTGGGGTCCCTTCCGGCATCATTTCTGGATCGTTTTCGGGATCCGTCCGAGATCCCGTCGGGTTTATTTTTTTACTTTTTCGGGAAAATGTCAGGGAGTTTCGAGACTGTTCTTGGATCATTTGGGGATCCTTCAGGGATAATTTCTGGATGGTTTTCGGGATCCCGTCGGGGTAATTTCGGAACTTTTTCACGACTATTTCGGGATCAGTTGCCCTTAAAGATCATTTCTGGGTGGTTTTCGGGATCCGTCCGGGATCCCGTCAGGGTTATTTCGCGCCTTTTCGGGACTATTTCGGGATCATTTTGGGACCCTTCCAGGATAATTTCTTCATGATTTTCGAGATGGGTCTGAGTTTTTCATGACTTTCGGGACTATTTCGGGATCATTTGCAGAACCTTCAGAGATCAATTCTGGATGGTTTGTGGACTTTTCCGGGATCATTTGGGGATCCCTCCAGAGTCATTTCTGGATGGTTTTCGGGATCCCGTCAGGGTCATTTCGGGCCTTTTTCGTGACTACTATTTCGGAATCATTTTGGGACTCCTCCGGGATAATTTCCGGGCGATTTTCGGGATTTGTCCGGGATCCCGTCAGAGTTTTTTCGGGACTTTTTCGGACTATATCGGGATCATTTGCGGACCGTTCAGGAATCAAATCTGGATGGTTTTCGGGATCCGTCCGGAATCCCGTCAGGGTCATTTCGGGACTTTTCTTGACTACTTCGGGATTATTTGGGACCCTTCCGGCATCATTTCTGGATAGTTTTCGAGATTTGTCCAGGATCCCGTCGGCATCATTTCGTGACTATTTGGTGTCATTTAGGGACACTTCCGGGATCATTTTAGGTCTCTTCGGCAAATTATTCGTAATTAAAATTCGGTATGTTTTATCTTTAATATATCACAGCTTTTTCGTTCTATTTTTAAATGAATCCTGTAACGAACTATTACAACTATAATTAAAATTTATGTAATATTTTAACCAACTAATACCCGAAAAAGCAACACTGCTTTCATTTAAAAACTTCTTTTTGGTTTTAGCTAATTGTAGTTTCACTCCTTTGTTCTATGAGTAGCAATTCTTTCACCCCTGTCATATCAATTAATTTAACTTAGAAACAAAATGTATTTTTTTTAATTCGAAAAAAGTGTATTGTACTATTCATGTAAGCGTGCCCATCAGCTCAGTTAGTTCTTTTTTTTACTGTATTAAAAAATAAAATACATTGACAGAAAAAATTTTTAAACAGACAACTTGATAAGCAGGCTAACGTGAATAGCACATATATTTTATTTTCTCCTTGCGGACGGGGCCGCGGGTAAAGGCTAGTAAATTTATATGGCTAGGAGTTGTCAACTCGGAGCCAACTTAGTTTGGCGATAATAGTTTTGTGCATACAGAAAACATGACCATTTTATTTCACGTATATGCAAGAAAACTTTGTAGGCTAGCATACCTATGATCGACTTTAAAATATGGGAAAAGTAATAGTGGAACAGAGTCTCCTTACAATGAAAGATATACATATGTATGTGATACATTAGGGTGTTAGTTTAATTGTGATTTATTACTTCGAAGTCAATTGTATTGCATTTACTAAAATTTGTTTGCGTAGACGTAGTTGCATATCTTTTTTCGCCACGTTAAAGAAAAATATTTTCTAGGAGACACATCACAGGAAATAAATTGAATCTGATTAAAATCTTTTTGCTTTATGTGGTTTGATTTCATTACTTGTGATGTATTGTCATGTGATACTGCTAGGAAATCGGAGAAATTGCAAGCCACTTGGACTGCATTTATTTAAATTTGTAAGTGAAAGCGACGTCGCCTAGCTCCTTATTGTCATCAACACATAACCCTATGGGTGACGTTATATTTTCAAAGAGACACACCAGAAAAATAATTGAATTGCATTTACTTACTTTGCGTAGACGTAGTTGCATATCTCTTTTTTGCCGTCTACACGTCAAAGAAAAATATGTTCTAGGAGACATTATTTTTGATTTATGTGATGTGATTTAATTACCTGTGATATAGTGTTCATGTGATACTGTTAAAATATGATGTGATATGTGCTCCAAGATGTTGCAAAATTCATATGAAGGTAAAAATAAGCGCTTTGAAGTCCATTGAACTTCATTTACTAAAATTTGTTAGCAAAAACGTTGCCACATAACACTTTTTGTAATTAATTCACTAAATAATCATATGAAGGGCCCTATAGGTGACGTGATATTTTTTAAGAGACATATCAAAGGAAATAAATTAATTCTCATTATAATAATTTTTGGTTTGTTTGATATGATTTCATTACCTGTGATCCATTGCCGTATAGCAGTATCACCCTAAGATTTAATGTGATATATGCTCTAAGATGTTGAAAAAAAAAAAAATGTATGACATCACATCATATCTCAGTAGTATCACAAACAAATGCATTACGTGCATTGAAATCCGTCACAATGATGACTACAAAATCTCGGGATTTCTGAATATTGTAGGGAATATGTATTTTCGATATCCTGGAAGTCAGCTTTATGAGGTGCATTCGTATTTCATACAAATCATTCCTTTTAAATAGATATAATCAATTAGTCACTCATTGGCGGCCACCGTGGTGTGATGGTAGCGTGCTCCGCCTATCACACCGTATGCCCTGGGTTCAACTCCCGGGCAAAGCAACATCAAAATTTTAGAAATAAGGTTTTTCAATTAGAAGAAAATTTTTCTAAGCGGGGTCGCCCCTCGGCAGTGTCTGGCAAGCCCTCCGAGTGTATTTCTGCCATGAAAAGCTCTCAGTGAAAACTCATCTGCCTTGCAGATGCCGCTCGGAGTCGGCATAAAACATGTAGGTCTCGCCCGGCCAATTTGTAGGGAAAAATCAAGAGGATCACGACGCAAATTGGAAGAGAAGCTCGGCCTTAGATCTCTTCGGAGGTTATCGCGCCTTGCATTTATTTTTATTTTTTAATTAGTCACTGAGTAGTTAAAATACGAATGTGATTACTCACTAGAATGCTCATAATGTTCGCCTTGAAGACATTACATCACAATGAGTTCAGTTGTTGTTGTAACCGCAAAGAACTCCCTCGAAGGCTAAATAGAGTGTTACAGATATGTGATATTCATTTATTGTTAGCCATTCGTTATAAAGACATGCTTAAATAAATATCATATTACATATCAAGTCTGTATATTCTTCATGTGATGTTGAGTCAAAGTTTTTTATATCACGCTCCATCCCATAAGTATTTACATTAAGGCGTATAAAACAATAGTGTCATGAAACTCATTAAATTATTGTGGACAAAACTGCTCATATCATATCTCATAGCATATCATTTCACAACTTAACATTTATGTCATATTAATTGGCATGTGGTTCGGTGATTCTCATATCAGACAAAGCAAGAAAATATTACATTTTAAAATATCACCAGAGAGCACTAATTTGCTATTGAAAAAATGCAAAATGCGATTTTTGATTTAGTTTGCTGAAAGCTTAAGGCTTTATTTAAATTGATCAGAATTCAAGCAATAATTTGATTTGCAACAGAAGTCAATTAATCAATATATCTCACATAAATATATCATATTATATGACACAAATGCATAGCATTTAATACTACTTCGATAATGATGCTATAAAGCGAGCTTTATATACCATATACAAAGTTATTTCTGTATATCATTTATTGTAAATCGGTATTATGTGCAGCTATCATATGAAAATAAATCATTTTATGCTTAAAAAATCGCATAAGTTCCAAAAAAATTGTCTGTCATATCGCGCCGAAGCAGATCAGTGAAACTATCAAAACAAGCGATAAAGATAATTTGAGGAAATTACTATATGATAATATTTAAATAAATTATTTCAATATCTAAGCAAAGCAACCACGTATGTCCAAAAATATCCTTACAGAGGGTACACCTTAATATACGAATGCAAACTCCTTGCACACTCAAAAACTAACATCCTGTTTTGTAAATATCTTTTTGGTACTAAAACATTTACATCTGATTGCCTGCATGACTGTCCATTGGCATCCAATAAACACTCAACAACTCTAACTGGACGTACCTCTGCTGCATAAATAAGTTACCAAATGCATCAGAACTAAAGTGCTGCTTTGTGATGAGTTTAGAAAAATATAGTGCGATTATAAATTGAAAATACTTTAAAATCTGGAATATTCCAAGAGAGTAATTCACGAAAGCTATTATATGGTGGCAGCGCTCCATACTTCAATAATCATTTGCGCCAATTGTAAGACTTAAGTTATCTTAGAACGCGTTTCCGTAATCCCATGCCAATTTTGGGTTGAGGGTAAGCCGGTTTCGGAGCTTTGCGGTCTTCAATGCTCAATTCCGTTCTGTGGAATCTTATTTAGTATTAATAGTATTTTATTGTACTGAACTATTCGCTTATATATGTATTGCGTGCACAGCAGGCGTATTCGCAAAAAGCGCTCTATAAGTCAGTATTTGAGCTATGGCTGTTTGTGATTCGTTGACAGGTAGAAGTCAGTGATTTATATTTGCTTGTCCTCTGGGGTTTGGTTGAGTATAGTAAATATAATGTGCAATTGAAATCAGCCTTATACTTATGATGTATCTCATAATGTGAGTTTCTTAATAGGAAGCCTTATGCAGACCTTAGTCTACAAAACCTTAGAAATGAAGGTGTACCTAGTTTAAGGAGTAGAAGCATGACTCACAGACAAAATGGGAAACAGTTACGGATTGTGGTAGTTCTAAAATAAACGTTTCAGAACTGGTCCAAGAAGGATGCAGAAGAGTTAGTAGCTAAGCTACTGTTAAATTCATAAATCAAAGGCAGCGACCACCTAAGAGTGACAGTTAAAAATGCTCCCTAAAATTTGACAGTAGGCACAATTGGCACTTTGCTCAACATCACAATGTTAGAAGTGTCAATTAGATGCACTCAGATCAGATTTCGATTCGAACAAGCAAAGTTTTCTGGAGGATAACTACAAATCTTACAATTTGTAGGCCTCTTAAATCTGTTGGTTAAATATTAAGGCCTATATAAAGTATACATTTTTAGAGGTATACAAAACATATACAAACTCATAAGCTTTATATCACAAAGTAAAAGTATTCGCCCTCCAGCTAAGTTCTCTCATCATCACCGTTATTCACTATGTTGCAATAAATAGCTTTTATGCACATTTCAATCTCACATACCCAGTAAGAGTCCAAATAAATTTACCCAACAAAAAATGTTTCGCGTAATATTATCCATACGGCATTTGTCGTTAGAGCAGTGGTCACATAACTTAAAAGCTGGCTGTTTTGGAAAGTAAAATCATTGTAGTGGTAAGGGTTTATTCGTTGATTAGCTCGCAGTAAGGCTAGACGTTTGCACGCAAGTTTGTTATACTCAGCGTGCTTTGCACACAGAGTATATTAACTTTGATTGGGTAACGGTTGGTTGTACAGGTATAAAGGAATTGAGATAGATATAAACTTACATATATATAAATCATCATTATCGAAAAAAAAAATTGATTGAGCCATGTTCGTCCGTCCGTCCGACCGTTAACACGATAACTGGAGTAAATATTGAGATATCTTCACCAAATTTTGTACACGAGCTTACCTGAACCCAGAATAGATTAGCATTGAAAATGAGCGAAATCGGATGATAACCACGCCCACTTTTTATATATAAATCATTTTGGAAAACACAAAAACCCTGATTATGTAGTAACTAATACACCTAGAATTGTGAAATTTCATATGTGGACTGATATTGGGACTCTTGATCAAAATTTGTAAAAATTTTTTAAATTGGGCGTGGGACCGCACACTTGTGATAAAATCAATTTTACAAATATTATTATTCATAAATCAAAAATCATTAAACCTATCGTAACAAAGTTCGGCAGAGAGGTTGCCTTTACTATAAGGAATGCTTTGAGGAAAAATTAACGAAATCGGTTAAGTACCACACCCACTTTTATATAAAAGATTTTTAAAAGGGTCTTGGACGAATAAAATAAGCTATATCTTTTCAAAAAGAGCTTTATATCAATGGTATTTCATTTTCCAAGTGGATTTATAACAATTAATAGGAAACACTTCAAATTTTAAAAAATGGGCGTGGCACCGCCCCTTTTATGACTAAGCAATTTTCTATGGTTCGGGAGCCATAACTCGAAGAAAAATAAACATATCGTAATGTAATTGTGTGCACATATTTTCTTTATAGCAGAAAATATTTCTAGTAAACATGGACAGGATCGGTTAAAGACCACGGCTACTAAGATATAAAAAAAGTTTAAAAGGGTCGTAGACTATAATAATAAGCTATAACTTAGCAAAAATTAGTTTTGAACCAATGATATTTCTCTTATCAAGTTTCACTGTGAGAGGAAATGGGGAGATATTTTTTTTTAAATAGGCGGTGCCACGTGTTATGTAGAAAAGTAATTTATCTGAAATAAAACGTGCAATTGAATCTCCCGCTGAGTATATAATGTTCGGTTACGCCCGAACTTAGACACCTCTACTTGTTTAAACTAAATTTATGATTCACAAATATGCTAAAAGAATGCTATTTTATTACTTAAACAATTCAAATGTTCTGAGCATGAGCGCTTGTTATTGAAATGCGAAAATCTACAAAAGCTTCTTTCGATGTTGTTACTCTGCTTGAACTGTGCTAAATTCAATTACTTCTCAAAATTTGAACGGAGGGTTTCTAAAGCAAAACAGAAACAGACAAACAAAAAAGTCATGAAAAATATTTAGTGAGCGTACTAATAATAAAGCTGTTCTGAAAACAGCATTTGCTAGCTTCGTAGTGAACTTGCCTAAATTGGATGCTGTGTGGACATTATGTTATTAAATTTGTAAATAATCCCTGCAGCGAATCGTACTAGTTGTAAACTATAGGGGACCTATCTCGCTAATAGGCGGTACTAGTTCTAATTTAGTCCCGTCTTAATGTTTTCAATTAACACTTTTAACTTGTCCTACAAAATGGCAAGTGTCCCCCATTGCAAACCTTTTGAACTCGTTCTCAACTTGTTCAGTCGTAAGTGGTCCTGAAATAGGCACAGTCTTTTATTAATTGATTAAGACACAAAGCGCGCTGTTGGTCCAATGTAGTACCAATTGTCCCGCTCCGCAATTAAGCCTATAGTGCGAAACTGTTACTATGATTGTGATTGTCGCGCATGTTTTCTGCAGGGATGCAATATTTTGTATAATAAAGATTAGCTTCCTGTAGTGATGGCACCCAACGTAACGCTTACTCTCCCTCTCCCTATCTCTACAAAGAATGTGAAATTATTATATTATATTCATCGGTCGGCAAAAATTTAAGTGAGAGCGGGGGCGTGAACATCCCAGCAGGAGATTAAAGTTAAGACGACAACGTGCATTTATTAAAAACACTTCTTGGAAAACTCGAATTCTGATTCAGAAATATTTTGAAACATTTCCAAGTCCCCTAATAGATCAAGTTGTAGTCCTTCGAAGAGTAACCGATATTTTTACATTTTTGTGCTCATGAAACTTGGCTTAAAGCGGCTTAACACGGCAAATAACGCAGAAATAGTGGCGCTCACTCGTTTAAAACATCATGTCTCCGAAACCAATACGGGTGCCACAGCCAGAGAAGTGCAGAATATTTAAAAAATCTGTGACTTACTTACAAAACAAACATAAAGATTCATTCATGTTAATTTTTTGGCTACTTTGCTAAGTTACTTAAAACATTCTATAGATATTTTTTCAGAACAAAAAACATTTTTTTTTTGTCACAGAAAAAAGTGAGCGCAGAATGAAACTGCTTTGACTTTTGTTAAAATAATAAAAAAAAACACATACTGATTATTTATAATAAATCCAAAAAGGAAACAAACCACCCTGACATGTTAATACTGTTTTCACACCGACGGCTTATTGAATAATAAAGGCAGTTTTCTACATTAAGGCGCTTATTGAGCTCAATCTTCCCTACAAAATTCGAATCTATAATTATTTCATTAGTAGCTAATCGAATGCCTAATGAAGTCAAAAGCACAATGCAACTCTGTTGGGAGCGTTCAATTTCTTAGTTTTTGGTGTGTTCAGTGCTTAAAAATGTCATTTGTCAAAATAAATGGGGGAACGATACAAGGTGGCCGCATCGAACAGCTGATTATAACCTTTTTTTATTTCATTTGATACATCAACTTCCGGCGCAGTACGATTTTGACATTTGTCCAACGGATTTACAAAAACAAAGTACATGGAATTTTTATCTATGTATGTAGGTATGTCACCATGCTGCCACCTTGTATCGTTCCGCCATGATTGTCTGTCATATAGCATTGTTATTTTATTCGCTTGACATTTCATCCTTCATACTAATCGAGCAGTTACTTCTGTGTGAAAGCAAAAATTTACGATTTCATTAGACGGTGAAATGAGATCATTATGTTTCTGTGTGAAAACAGTATAAGACCCTGAGTTTATTACGTATATGCCATCTTAATAGTTGCGTTTTACCATAATAATATTTCTTACAGGAAATCTTAACATTTGTGCGAAAGCCGCACGGTGGGGTATTTGATAAATCTAGCTTGCCAAAAGTCGATTTTCAAAATAATCCAATTTTTTTTTTTTTAATATTGGCCTTTGCGTTCCTAGATGTCCACTGAATAGTATACATACCCCAACTCATCTGCAACATCAACGGAGCTAAACGCGCACATCTAAATTTGTATCAAAATTGTGTGCAGTTCGATGTATTTTTGCATCAAAAAGTGATATACCTTTCTAACCTAAATACTTGTTCACTTGTTTAGCCTTAATCAAATCTAGTTACATTTTATTTTAGGACAGGTTAATGAATTTTTAATTAATATATTAGATATTTTATATCGTATGTTTTAACTCATTTATTCTACTTGTAATACTACTACTTTTCAATATTAAATTTTTTAAAACCTTGCAAACGAAAAGATATACCTTCTTTTCATGGCATATCATATCAGTAATTTTTTGGCAATACATATGCTTGTGTTTGTCTCAAAGTTTAATAACAAATAAAATAATTAAAAAAATTATTTTAAATTAAACGGTTTTATTGAAAACAATACTTACATGAAATAATAATAATACTGAAAGCTACACTCAGAGAAAAAATCGTTTTAGAAAGAACGAAACAAGTTCAAAATTTAGAACATTCGTTGACAAAAATCTGTTAACCACGTTTTTTCTTAATCCCTAACCGATGGGCTTGTTTTAAGAACAGTTTTATAAGCATACCGGTCGTACTTTATGACCACTTTGGTATTGATGTGTAAATCTTCTGTTCTCATTTCAAGCACTACTTGGTGTTGATTTAAGATTTTTTGTTCTCATGCTTCGAGAACGATTTGTGGTCGATATAACAGTTTTCAGTATCAGTTCAAGAAGGGTTTGTGCTTGATCATTGGTGGGAGTGGGAAGGTACAATTTATTTATTTTTTTTTTTTATTAATAAATAATTCTTTTGTTATTAATAAAATTATTAATAACAAAAACAATATAATTAATATTCCAAAAGATTTGAAAAAACGAATAATATGCAGTTTTTCGTATATTTCTCTTATTAAGAAATTCTCCTTATTTGATGATGCAATCTGAATATATATAAAACATTGCATAACAAGATTGAGAATTTCCTGTGCATATGTGAATGGAACCGTCTGATCAACGCCCTATAGGTTGGTGAGGAGTGTGATGACTAGTACCTAGGACCTACCTAATTATTTTCTAGCATTCAGTATTATTATTATTTCATGTAAGTATTGTTTTCAATAAAACCGTTTAACTAAAATATTTTTAACTTTTTTTATTTTCAAGTTTTTAGTCTTTATTTAATTTCCTATTATATCTCATTCTATTTAGTTCATTTAGTGACTCATTATTACAAGGACTCTTTCCTGACAATTTGTTACAATCTAAACCCTGAATACATTATCTTTCCAAAGACTTTACTCGACTCTGCGCCAGGTATGCTTGTCCCTCCTCCAACTCCAAAATATTTTGATGTCACTTCTATGAGCGGACATCATAAGTCGCTTTCTATTCATGTATGTATTATGTGTTCCAAATATGAGCCAAATCAGACCACAAATACGATTTTGTGAATATCTCGATCCTTGCGCCACTTAACGGCAATTTTTTTCATAGGGCGCTTTATATTCTTGTATGTATTATTTTTTTCGAATATGAGCAAAATCGGCCCACAGGTACGATTTTTGTGAATATCTCGATCCTTGCGCCACCTAGCGGCGATTTTTTCATAGATCGCTTTCTATTCTTGTATGTATTATGTGTATGAGCCAAATCGGACAACGAATATGATTTTTGTGAATATCTCGATCCGTGCGTCACCTAGCGGCGATTTTTTTCTTAGGTCACCTTCTAATCTTGTATGTATTATGTGTTCCAAATATTAGCCAAATCGGATGACAAATACGATTTTGGTGATTATCTCGATCCCTGCGCCACCTAGCGGCGATTTTTTTAATAGGTCGCTTTCTGTTATTGTATGTATTATGAGTTCCAAATATGACCCAAATTGGGCCACAAATACGATTTTTGTGAATATATCGAACCTTGCGCCACCTGGCGACACTTTTTTTCTCATTATTGCAGTGTCATCGGGTTCAGAACTATATTCCAAGTTTAAAACTTGTAGCTTATCGGGAAGTTCCTTAAATTTTAATTACAAAATTCGTTCACAACGTCCGTGCAGCCGTGCAGCCTGTCAAATCAACCTAAATAAAACCGTTTAAAAACGGCTGCGCACACCCGCGATTTTTTTAGTGGTGATCAATTTTATAAGGGACTGCTACCACTATTGGCAAAAGGTGGCAACTTTGTGAAAACATACTCAGTGGAAACACCTAGGTGAAAAGTCCTAAAATGTTATACTATATCGATGTACCAAATTTGATTCAAATCGGTTAAGCCGTTTCCGAGATGGTAGGGGATATACAAAGAAAAATAAAAGGTGAGGTGGCAACCCTACTTAAAAGTATCAATAGAAATGCGGAGCAAAACACCTTTCGTTTGGTACCCATATTGAAATACATATCTCATGTAATGCCAAAAAATGACCCCGGGTTCCTCCGAAACCGGGGGCTCGAGCCATAGTAACATCGTGAACCTACAGTCAAATATTTCCTTTCATAACAATGAAGTGAGACAACTACTTTTTTTTACAGAAATAACTGCTGTTTTAGTTTTGGTCAGCTAGATTGATCAAATACCATACCGTGAGCCGTGCGCTGTGTTTGATCGTTGCTGTCTCGCTAACAACTGGACGATGGAGCGTAAGAATACGTGTGAAGCAAGTCTGGCTTAATTAAGCTATTATTCATTGGTCTCTCTGAGAGCTTCATTTTCTTTGCTGAGAGAGCATCTTAATCACCTAACATTTCCATTAAGCTTTATTCTTTATAATGCAATTACAAACTCTTACAGATTTTTTGTTGGGTACTTACATGCAAGATTTTCATATGAGTTTCCAAAAATATTTATACGTGCTTTTAAGATGCTTGTCCAGTTGCAATTTTATTATATAAGTTTTTGTTGGGTTTTGCTAACAGGACATTGCTTTTAACGTTGAACTTTCTTTCCATCTAGTTAAGGTTTAAGATATTCGTTTATTTGCTTGACCAAGCATTTACATATGGACATGAACTGTAAAGTTTGCTTGTACACCTAATGGACTTGTCAGCAACTCTATTGATGTGCATGTGACTTCCGATACTTTGACGCTTAGGGCGCCTGAATTTGCTCAAAGATATGAAGTGAGGTGTTGATAAAGAGGTTCAGGAATATTTAGATTTCTTTTTTTGTTAATGTTAAGGAACGCAGTTTGAAAAGAAAAAGAAAAGCAAAATCTAAATAAAAATTTGCATTTCCACACTATTATTATCTAAAATGAAATTGCTAAATTAATGTAATAACTCCGAACTGAAAGCTCTTCCCCAGCGGGTAAGGGGGTCAGGATATACCCGCGGTAGGTATACCTGTCGTAAGAGGCGGCTAAAATACCAGATTCAAGGGGTTGTGTAGCACAAACCTTTCAGATTGCCAGCGCAATATATAGCTCCTTCAAAACCAATTGTCAACCTCACCTATATGTGGCGAATCCCGTTTCATTAACATCCGAGGCGATCCCGAACTTCTCATGGATCTAAGGGGTGGGAGGGCCGTATCGCCTAGAAGGTCGCACGTGGTCAGAACAAATCGTTCCCGAGATGGTCAGGCTTGGTACCGGAACGTACCGGATCTGCATCCGGCAAATGACCATCAAATCGATAACACTCCCCAAGGCCTCGGGAAGTGTCCTTATCGCTACAACAACAACAAGAACAGCAACAACAATAACGAAGTTCTGATTCGAAAACGTTATTTTTACATTTTAAAGTTTAGCTTTGTGAGATGAGTGGTAGTTTGCCAAATTGTGTAAAAAATCTTAGAATTTTTGTTAGCACAACTATACTTCAACAACTAACTACTCGACTGAAATATTTCCTCGTGGTTACGAAATAATTAATTTTATTTTGCAAAACGCTTTCTGTACTGACATCTGGGTAGCAGTAATACCTTAAATAAACAAACATGTTATAACTATCGAAAATTTACTGAATGAACTTTGAATCGCTACGAAAAGTGGTTCGGTTTTTGGTTCGAGTCAAACATTTGGGGATGATTCCAGTTCTATTTACAGGTCAGTTATTTAACAGAAAAAGTGTTTTTTTTTGGTTCAGATCCGATGCAAGTCCATAGTTTAAACAAAAAATGATAATTAAAAAAAGTTTGTGTATGAGTTCGCTGTCAATCAAACCTTCAAACAGTGCTTCGGGCATAGCATTCCATCACAAACGTCACAAATATATGCTTGCAACATAGCCAGTTAAAGCTCCATACATCTCTTGGGAGGCAGATAGAAAAGGTGAGAAATACACGCCAAGAAGCAAAGGGAAGATAGTAGCGAAGGCAACGAAGAGGAAAATTGGGGAGAGGGGACACAGATGGAGCGGGTAATAGGCTGAGAGAGGGATGACGGTGTTAGAGATAAAAATCTCTTATAAGTCATGCGGAAAAAGCAAAGTTAGAACGAAACAACATCTGCTGAGGTTGCTAGTATGGGTATATAAATAAATGATTTCTTCTTTGAAGCACTTGAGTTTCAAACTTGCATTATATGCGAGGCTTAAAGGATGGTATAAATATTACATGCTTAACGTGAGTACCGGTAATCGTATGGCTCAACCTCACGGTGTTAAACACACTATGAATCTAATTGCGTGATTAGCGGCCCCTCGAAAAGATCCATTTTCCCTGCTTAACACTTCAGTGCCGATTTCTTGGTACCAAATTAGCATGTATTTGGATATACAATCACAAGATCTTACCTTGGAAAAATACAAGGTCCATCTAGACCCTGTTTTGTTTTATAAATAATGGCATCCGGTTGCATGACACTCAACCGTGAATTTGTTCCAACGTGTTCTGATTCTTTGGCTAATCAGATACTAGTAATAGTTTCACAATTAGCGGCAAGAATGGCATTTCTGGGCACCAGGAATAACCTGCTTTATAATTAAGGGATGTGATTACAACCTTTTATTCTAGATCAGATGCCACCATAAGGCATAAGAAAAATAGTTGCAAACTTTTCAAAAAGAAGAGTGAGCTCATACCCCACTCTTTCCATTATCAATTGTTATCCACAAAAGATAGGCATCTGCTTTGGAACCCATTTATTCAGCCAGTATTTCCATACAGTTAAGGGAAGTTATTAGCCGTTTCCTTGATCTTCCGCTGAAAAATCAACTGCAAAGTTATGCTAAGCTAAGAACAGATAAAGAGGTTGTTCAGAACTTGGGGATGGAGCCTCCACTAAAGAAGTTCTTTGCCAACTTTCCAACGAAAAACTCGCATGACTCCGAAGAGACAACTTTATTGTTAGCTGCAAAAGCTGAAGAGACTGCATTACTCCAAAGAGAATACTTAATTGTTAACTTCCAGAGTTGAAGAGACTACAATATTCCGAAGATAAAACTTTAATATCAACTTTGGGAGCTGAAGAGAGCGCATTTCTCCAAGGAAAATACTTTATTGTCACCTTCAGCGGAGAAACGTACTTAATAGAGCTATGCAGCCTAGCTCTATTAAGTAAGCTTCACTGTCAACCTACCCAAGGGTGAATGCTCTTGCATGCGAGGTGAAACCACAGACCCTGCGAACACCCACTAGTGGGCTGACTCCAAGGACAAGCCATGTGACCTTTATAAAAGTAACTATCATATAGGATATACAGATCACAACTGGCTTTTCCTGCTCCTGGTTTTACATTTTTTAATAACGAGTGCGAAAGGTGGCGCAATTGATCACAACATCCATATTGCTCCCTTACGAGTAATACTCCATTCTGTATTGGATATCGATTGAGCTTTAGTCGCCTTTTAGGATCGGTATACCTACCGCGGGAAGATTCTAAATACCTTACTCGCTGGTGATAATCTTTAAAGATGATGTAGGATAATATAAAGCCTATGAGAGATACGAGCGCTTTATTTAAAAAATTCGTAAGCTTAAAACAAAACTCGATTATATTTCCAGCCGGTCTAATGAACATTAAAAAAAAAACCACAACCGCCAAAAACAAAAGTCCAATTGCATTACGCGGGCCAAGGTGAATTTTAGAATGTCTCCAGACGAAATCAATTTCGCTCCAATGCATTACATTACGGCATTCATTCATTTATTGTACTGCGACGCATAAAATTTAACCACTGCCGCCAAAGCAGAGAGAGTATTGAATTTCAAGCAGCTGTACAAAATCACTTGATTCTCTCAGACCCGCACTCAATTGGCAATTGTTTCATGCGGCCACACATAGATACATATCTATACATCAAGAAATCTATTGTTTCAATTTAAAGCATTGCTGAACAAATTCAAATCGTAAAGTAAAGGAACATAGCGAAGACGATATGTAGAAGAAGGTGGACAAATACAAAAAAAAATACCCGAATTACCAAAATTAGAATCATCGCAAACGTAATCAGCAACAACAACGGCTAATACAAAAACAATACTAACGAAATGTAAAGTAATACTGGGAATAACAATTGTAAACTGAATCTGAAGCGTAACAAGTCCCAAAAGTGCGGGCACTAGAATAAAAGTTTATGCAAATGCGTTAGCTAACCAAAGTCCCTTTGAACGTACACAAACAAACACACACACAAAGGTATTATAGAGTGGTTTGTGTGTATGTGTGTGCAGTTAAAAGGGTCTGTGGGGAAATTAAATTGAGTCAAACATTTGTATACAATTCAAATAAATTGTGCAGGTTAGTGCCCGTAAGGTGGACGTTCGTGTACCTGATGAGGTTCAATTCCCATACGCTAATAAAAGTAAAAAATAAAATAAAGTAAAATAAAATAAAACAGATTTACATGAAACAAAAGAAATAAATAAGTCGTATATATAATAATAATAATAAAATGGAAAAGTTGCTTAATTTATGCGACAGTGTATTGTGATTTTCCGCTTTCGCAAAAAAGGTGGTGTTAAATCAGGGGCGGAGAGTTAGACAAACAGTGGCGTAGTGAGGCGACAACCAAAGTGGAAAATAAATTGAGTTAAATATATACGAAGCTCTAAGTCGACCAAACACAACAACAATTTTAATCTTCCAGTTTTTTCACCTTACGACATACACAAACAAATGTCCGGCATATTGGACATCCACCGCGATGCCATTACGCTACCGACTGTCTTTCGTCCAAAAATACTGGATGTACGTTCGACCAGGATATACGTTTTGGCTAGCATGCAAGCGCAACTGTACCTAATACTATGTTCAAACAGAAAAATAAATTTAGGAAATTTCGATTTGAATTGAGTGCTGTTCACACAACTCGATTTAGCTTGCACAATAATAATTTGATAGCTGGTTGGCTCATCTCTACAGCAAGAACATACCTTTGTCCAGACTGTCAAAATAAACACGCACATTATTAGGCGAATGAAATGGAATGTAAACATAAAACTTTGAAATTTTTGTGTGTTGTAAGAAAATGTGTTCAATGTTTTGGTTTCGTTTTGAGTTTGCCATCTTCTTTTGACAATCCCTACTCCAGTGAAATGAAAAACTTAAAATAAGCTGATGAGATGAGCCAACCATATAGTTTAGCCATGCGTAACTGACGTTTACATATACTCAATAAAAACACTTTGCAATGTTGCATTTGCATTTGAAACAATTTATTACGCAATTTTTTTTTAAATTGGCAATTTATTATATGACAAATTGCGTAATAAATTGCCCAAATAGTATAAATTGCCAATTTCGTGTGTGTTTGAACCTAGTATAAAGCCCAGAGCCGCAACAAAATCGTCAAGTCCCTTACTGGCAGCACTTGGGACAAAGGTACACACATATCCATTTATAAAGTCATTGGAAAGCCGCTTGTATGCTTCGCGTCTCCAATATGGTCACCGAGCCCAAAAGAAACACACGAAAGGAACGTGCAGGCCTGTCAAAACACCGTGATAAGAATTTCCACGGGATTCCGAACCATTTAGGTTTAAGCTCGAGCTCATTTCGGCACTATTTCAGGACTGTTGCGGAAAAGCTTCGATATACCTTTCCGACTGTTTTCGGGATAATTTGACGAATATTCGGCATTGTTTCCTGGCCGCTTAGAGATCTTTTTCGGAACTATTTCGTTATTATTTCTTAATCATTTAGGAACTTTTAGCGATTGTTCATGGAATCATTTCTGGATTATTTAAAGAATCATTTAGGTCCTATTTTTCAAAAATCTATGAAGAATAAGCAGTAATTAATGTAGAATGTATATGAATTCGAAATACTAAACATATATTAAAGTAAAAAAACTTTCGGAGTCAAATATTCGTAGTATCACTACAGCAAATGAAAATATGCATTAACAGTACCTAAAATCCAGAGCCGTAATAAAATCCTCAAAACTCTTGCCGGCAGCACTTGGGATAAAGATAAAGAAAAGCTCATTACCACTTAGAAAGAAATTGGCCTGCCGATTGCATGCTACGCGTCCCCGATATGGTCGGCAAGACTAAAGGTTACTAACTGGAAGAAAATACAGGCCTGCTAAAACAATGCTTTTAGAACCGCTACGGGCTGTCTTCTTATGTCCCCAGAATGTCACCTACCAGTGAGGCGAAAATGCTACCCATAAAGAATAAAAATTAAATTCAGAGTAAACAGTTTCAGCTGAATACCCAGAAACCTGTGCATCCCAACATACATTTGATTGAAGAGACCCTGCCTCCCAGGAACATAGGAAGTAATTTCCGTAAGCATTATAAAGAAATCCGGCTCTTAAAATTTCAGCCGTATGAAACAAATGTCCATACCAAGTACCTCAGACATATCCATGAAAGGGCGTCAGACTACTATGCCAGGGATTCCGGGTGAGCGCCGTTCTTAAAGACAAATACTCCAAACTCGCAGTGCGCGTCACTCCAGCTCAACTTCGTTATGGATGCTGTAATAGGCTAAACTCTTACTTATCCAGAATCAACTCCGACATATCCAATGTGTGTCCAGCTTGTAATGTGTCCCCACATGACGCCAACCATATTTTCAGTTGCAATGTGGAATCAACGCCCCTAACACCTTTATCTCTCTGGTCCGACTATATTGAAACTGCAAGTTTCCTCAGACTCCCGTTGAGGACAATTAGTGAGTTGTCGGTACTACTGGATGGGGGGGGAGTAATGCTACAACAAGAACAATTTATGGTCTAAGTTGAGCTGGATAACATGAAAAGAAGTTTGACTTGTTTCCAGAACTCAGAAAGAAATTAAGAAGTCGGTAACCCATCACTCGAGACGATAAGATTCCCTTACCGAGTTTTTAAATGCTGAGTCTAGGGGCCGAAGTCTTGATTTATGTGATCTTTACCCAAAAAAGCACTCAGTGGTGAGAAATTTACATGAAGTGTATATGCTGCTGGCAGCCACTTAGCTTATGCAAGGGACTAAATTTGTATTTCAAGCTTTCATATCGTTTGGTCCCTTGTAGCACTGATGGTTCCTTATTTTCACAAAATCAAATCTTAATTTGTTAACCTGTGCCTGATAGTCACTGAAAAACAACTTAGAACAATTGTAAAGTCTTTGGTGTTTCAAGAGTAAAACTAGGGTGGGCTTTCCGTGGTTAACCTTGAGCAAACTAACTGCAGTATTTGAGTTTTGGTGAAAGAGGAAGTGCTTTATACACTGAACGAGATATTAAACCAGCACTGCGAGATTCTCCGAGTATAGAACTTCTTTCTTTCATTAAAAGCTACCCACTAAAAGCTCACATACCACATCCCGCGTAATTCTCCGTACGTAGAACTGCGATTGGCATTACTTCGGGTACGGGTGCACGCTACGTGAACTCTATGGCTACTCTCAAGCTAATCGGCTAGGCACACAGCTTGCCGTTTGCTGAGAAGTATATTCGTCAAACATGTGCCGACCGTACCCATCTGTTGCTGCGACAGGTCATGTTATTGATGACAGTGTCCGAGGTTAGCTTGTTATCTCTTCTACCCTTCTTCGCTGTTAGGCGTAGTGCTCGCATTCGAAGAAGGTGTTGCGAACATTGTCTAATTTTCCACAGTACAGACAATTCGGGTTCTCAACCTGGCCCATTCTGTGCAGTTATTTGAGGAAGTAACAATGTTCGGTTATACACAGTCAGGTAAAACCAACATCTCTGTTTGGTATCCCCAAACCATGGGCTCATTTTGGAAGTTAGTTCCCACGTCCTTTTTCCTAAGGTGCTGTAGCATCACTGTTCTTTCCAGCATCGAATCCTCTGTCGTATGTTTCTTTCCTTTACTCAGCGAGAAAATATATCGGTACGGTTCCGTAACGAGCAAGACAGCTTAAGTCGAGACAGTGCGGGAAGCCGAAGCTATTTACAGCACTCTTCTGCATTGGACTGTGGTAAGGGTGATTCGGCTGTTCGGGTATTTCATTGCCTCCGCCCAGATTTCTGCACTGTAGAATTCGAGGCTGATGCAAACAGCTCCCTTATATATGGCTTTGGATTACCTATTTTTGCCATTTATGTTCTCAATATCGCTGTTATGTACACAGTGCTTTTACAGGCTCCTCGTTTGTACTCTGAGACGGTCTAGCTTACTGTCTACCTTTACCTCCAGCTATTTCGCTGAAGTACGTGTTTCTATTGGCTGGTGTCCCCAACCGTCACATCTCTGGTAATCGGAATCTGCAACTTTGTAAGGATGAGGATATCCGTTTTTGCGGTAACTACCTGGAGACCCTGAACAGCAAACCACATATTTATCCTAAGCATAGCCTGGTTTAATTTCAGCTGTACCGGCTCTCAGCTGATGCTGTTGTCACAGCTGCCACGTCGTCTGCAAAAGCGACGAGGAAGGTGCTTTCGGGGTCATTTTCAATCAAAGAAGAATATAATAATAAGAAAATAGAATATAATAATCGAGAAATTCTAACATAGTACAGAACCCCTGGGCTGCTCCGCCTTGTTTTTTGCTTTATATAACTGTCTCTCAACTAGGCCCTTAGCATTTTTAGAAAATATTGTGGTACAGTTTTAACTATTCGTATATGTAATACTAGCCTTTACCCGCGGCCCCGTCCGCAAGGAGAAAATGAAATATGTGGGCTATTCACGTTAGCCTGCTTATAAAGTTATCTGTTTAAAATTTTTTTTCTGTCTAATGCATTTTATTTTTGTAATTGAGTAAAAAAAGGAACTTTATGAGCTGATAACCTGATAGGATCCCAAAATGATAACGAAATTATCCAGAAAAAGCCACGAAATGACCCCGACGCTATCGCGGACGGATCCCGAAAACCATCCAGAAACGCCCCGAAGTGTTTCCAAAAGTTCCCGAAGTAGTTCCAAAAAACCCGAAATGACAACGACACGATTCTAGACTTATCCAGATAACCACACATAAATGATGCCTGAAGGGTACCAAATTGATCCCGAAATAGTCCCGAAAAAGTTCCGAAATTACCCTGACGTGCTCCCGGACGGATCTCAGAAACCATCCAGAAAATATCCAGAAGGGTCCCTAAATTATCCCGACTAACTCCAGAAAAAGTTCCGAAATGGCTCCGAGGGGATCCACGATGGATCGCGAAAACCATACAGAAATGATTCCGGAAGGATTCCAAAATGATCCCGAAATAGTCCGAAATTGACCCAGATGGGATCCCGCACAGATCCAGAAATGATCCCGGAACGGTGCAAAAACTATCCCGGAAAAGTAACAAAAAATCCCGAAATGGCTCCTACGGCATCCCGGACGGATCCAGAAATGATCTCGGAAGGGTCCCCAAATGATCCCAAAATGGTCCCGAAATGACCCTGATGGATCCGGCAAACCATCAAGAAATTATGCCGAAAGGGTCCCAAAATGATCCCGAAATAATACAGAAAAAGTCACGAAACGACCCCTAGAGGATCCCCAAATGATCCCGTATTAGCCCCGAAAAGGTCCCGAAATAACCCCGACGGGATCCCGGACAAATCCCGAAAACCATCCAGAAATGATGCCGGAAGGAATCCCAAATGATTCCGTAAAAGTCCCGCATTGATTCCGACGGGATCCCGAACGGATACCGAAAATCATCCAGAAGTGATACCGGAAAGGTCCTCAAATGATCACCTAATAGTCCCGAAATTACCCTTAAGGGGTCATGGACGGATCCCATAAACCATCCAGAAATGATCCCGATATATTCCCGAAGAAGTCACGAAATGACCCTGACGGGATCTCGAACACACCCCTAAATGACCCTGACGGGATCCCGGACAGATCCCGAAATCCATCCAGAAATGATCTTGGGAGGGACCCCAAATGATCCCGAAAAAGTCCCGCGATGATTCCGAGGGGATCCTGATCGGATACCGATAACCATCCAGAAGTGATGCCGGAAAGGTCCTCAAATGATCACCTAATACCAAAATGACCCTGACGGCATCCCGGACTGATCCCAAAATCCATCCAGAAATGATCTTGGGAAGGTCCCAAAATTATCCCGAAATAGTCTAGGAAAAGTTCAGAAATTACCCTGACGGGTTCCCGGACGAATCCTGAAAGCCATCTCTAAATGATCCCGAAAAAGTCCCGAAATGACCCTGACTGGACCCCGAAAGGATCCCGAAAACTATCCAGAAATGATGCCGGAAATGTCCTCAAATGATCACCTAATAGTTCCGAAAAGACCCTGACGGGATCCCGAACGGATCCCGACAACTATCTAGAAATAATGCCGAAAGGGCCCGCAAATGATCCCGTATTAGTCGAGAAAAAGTCCCGAAATGAACCCGACGGGATGCCGGACGAATCCCAAAACCAGCCAGAAATGATGCCGGAAGGGACACCAAATGATCCCGAAAAAGTCCCGCAATAATTCCGACGGGATCCTGAGCGGATACCGAAAACCATCCAGAAGTGATGCCGAAAAGGTCCTCAAATGATCACCTAATAGTCCCAAAATGACCCTGACGGCATCCCGGACAGATCCCGAAATCCATCCAGAAATGATCTTGGGAGGGTCCCAAAATTATCCCGAAATAGTCTGGGAAAAGTCCAGAAATTACCCTGACGGATACCGGACGAATCCTGAAAACCAATCTTAAATGATGCCGAAAAAGTCCCGAAATGACCCTGATGGGACCCGGAAAGGATCCCGAAAACTAACCTGAAATGATGCCGGAAAGGTCCTCAAATGATCTCCCAATAGTTCCGAAAAGACCCTGACAACTATCCAGAAATGATACCGAAAGGGCCCGCAAACGATCCCGTATTATTCGAGAAAAAGTCCCGAAATGACCCCGACGGGATGCCGGACGAATCCCAAAAACCATCCAGAAATGATTTTGGAAGGGACCCCAATGATCCCGAAAAAGTCCCGCAATTATTCCGACGGGAATCTGAACGGATACCGAAAACCATCCAGAAGTGATGCCGGAACGGTCCTCAAATGCTCACCTAATAGTCCCAAAATGACCCTGAGGGCATCCCGGACAAATCCCGAAATCCATCCAGAAATGATCTTGGGAAGGTCCCAAAATGATCCCGAAATAGTCTCGGAAAAGTCCAGAAATTACCCTGACGGGTTCCCGGACGAATCCTGAAAGCCATCCTTAAATGATCCCGAAAAAGCCCCGAAATGACCCTGACGGGATCCCGAAAGGATTCCGAAAACTATCCAGAAATGATGCCGGAAAGGTCCTCAAATGATCCCCTAATAGTTCCGAAATGACCGTGACGGGATCCCGAACGGATCCCGACAACTATCCAGAAATTATGCCGAAAGGGTCCGCAAATGATCCCGTATTAGTCGAGAAAAAGTCCCGAAATGACCCCGACGGGATCCCGGACGAATCCCAAAAACTATCCAGAAATGATGCCGGTAGGTATCCCAAATGATCCCGAAATGACCTCGTCGGCATCCCGGACGGATACCGAAAATTATCCAGAAATGATGCCGGAAAGGTCCACAAATGATCCCCTAATAGTCCCGAAATTACCCTGATGGGATCCCGGACGGATCCCGAAAACCATCCAGAAATGATGCCGGAAGAGCCCCCAAATGATCCCGAAAAAGGCCCCAAATGACCCCGACGATATCCCGGACGGATCCCGAAAACCATCCAGAAATAATGCCGGAAGAGCCCCCAAATGATCCCGAAAAAGTCCCCAAATGACCCCGACAAGATCCCGCACGGATCCCGAAAACCATCCAGAAATGACGCCGGAAGAGCCCCAAATGATCCCGAAAAAGTCCCCAAATGACCCCGACATACTCCAGAAAAGGTTCCGAAATGGCTCCGAGGGAATCAACGACGGATCGCGAAAACCATACAGAAATGATTCCGGAAGGATCCCAAAATGATCCCGAAATAGTCCGGAAATGACCCAGATGGGATCCCGCACAGATCCAGAAATGATCCCGGAAGGGTCCAAAAACTATCCCGGAAAAGTAACAAAAAATCCCGAAATGGCTCCTACGGTATCCCGGACGGATCCAGAAATGATCTCGGAAGGGTCCCCAAATGATCCCAAAATGGTCCCGAAATGACCCTGATGGATCCGGCAAACCATCAAGAAATTATGCCGGAAGGGTCCCCAAATGATCCCGAAATAAAACAGAAAAAGTCACGAAACGACCCCTAGAGGATCCCCAAATGATCCCGTATTAGCCCCAAAAAAGTCCCAAAATGACCCTGACGGGATCCCGAAAGGATTCCGAAAACAATAGAGAAATGATGCCGGAAAGGTCCTCAAATGATCCCCTAATAGTTCCGAAATGACCGTGACGGGATCCCGACAACTATCCAGAAATGATGCCGAAAGGGTCCGCAAATGATCCCGTATTAGTCGAAAAAAAGTCCCGAAAGGACCACGACGGGATCCCGGACGAATCCCAAAAACCATCCAGAAATGAT
>NW_027137374.1:0-27028 GCF_040869045.1 Eurosta solidaginis | reverse complement strand
GACTATTGGCTATATGTGTGCAAAATTTCATCCAAATCGGTCCAGCCGTTCTTGCGTTATTGAGTCACAAAGACAAACGTCTGGACAAACATCCAAACATCCAAACATCCAAACATCCAAACATCTAAACATCCAAACATCCAAACATCTTAACATCCAAACTTTCCCATTTATAATATACTAGCCTTTACCCGCGGCCCCGTCCGCGAAGGAAAATTTTAAATATATGGGCTATTCGCGTTAGTCTGCTTATTATCTGTTTAAAATTTTGTTTTCTGTCTAATGCATTTTATTTTTGTAATTGAGTAAAAAAAAGAACTAAATGAGCTGATAACCTGATAGGATCCCAAATGATCCCGAAATTATCCAGAAAAAGCTACGAAATGACCCCAACGCTATCGCGGACGGATCCCGAAAACCATCCAGAAATGCCCCGAATAGTCCCAAAAAAACCCGAAATGAGGACGACACGATTCTAGATGTATCCAGAGAACCCACAGAAATGATCCCTGAAGGTGTTCCAAAATGATCCCGAAAAGGTTCCGAAATTACCCTGACGGGCTCCCGGGCTGATCTCAAAAACCATCCAGAAAATATCCAGGAAGGTTCCCTAAATTATCCCGACTAACTCCAGAAAAAGTTCCGAAATGGCTCCGAGGGGATCCACGATGGATCGCGAAAACCATACATAAGTGATTCCGGGAGGATTCCAAAATGATCCCGAAATAGTCCGGAATTGACCCAGATGGGATCCCACACAGATCCAGAAATGATCCCGGAAGGGTGCAAAAACTATCCCGGAAAAGTAACAAAAAATCCCGAAATGGCTCCTACGGCATCCCGGACGGATCCAGAAATGATCTCGGAAGGGTCCGAAAATGATCCCAAAATGGTCCCGAAATGACCCTGATGGATCCGGCAAACCATCAAGAAATTATGTCGAAAGGGTCCCAAAATGATCCCGAAATAATACAGAAAAAGTGACGAAACGACCCCTAGAGGATCCCCAAATGATCCCGTATTAGCCCCGAAAAGTTCCCGAAATAACCCCGACGGGATCCCGGACAAATCCCGAAAACCATCCAGAAATGATGCCGGAAGGAATCCCAAATGATTCCGTAAAAGTCCCGCATTGATTCCGACGGGATCCCGAACGGATACCGAAAATCATCCAGAAGTGATGCCGGAAAGGTCCTCAAATGATCACCTAATAGTCCCGAAATGACCCTTAAGGGGTCATGGACGGAACCCATAAACCATCCAGAAATGATCCCGATATAGTCCCGAAGAAGTCCCGAAATGACCCTGACGGGATCTCGAACGCACCCCTAAATGACCCTGACGGGATCCCGGACAGATCCCGAAATCCATCCAGAAATGATCTTGGGAGGGACCCCAAATGATCCCGAAAAAGTCCCGCAATGATTCCGAGGGGATCCTGATCGGATACCGAAAACCATCCAGAAGTGATGCCGGAAAGGTCCTCAAATGATCACCTAATACCAAAATGACCCTGACGGCATCCCGAACTGATCCCAAAATCCATCCAGAAATGATCTTGGGAAGGTCCTAAAATTATCCCGAAATAGTCTCGGAAAAGTTCAGAAATTACCCTGACGGGTTCCCGGACGAATCCTGAAAGCCATCTCTAAATGATCCCGAAAAAGTCCCGAAATTACCGTGACTGGACCCCGAAAGGATCCCGAAAACTATCCAGAAATGATGCCGGAAATGTCCTCAAATGATCACCTAATAGTTCCGAAAAGACCCTGACGGGATCCCGAACGGATCCCGACAACTATCTAGAAATGATGCCGAAAGGGCCCGGAAATGATCCCGTATTAGTCGAGAAAAAGTCCCGAAATGAACCCGACGGGATGCCGGACGAATTCCAAAAACCATTCAGAAATGATGTCGGAAGGGACCCCAATGATCCCGAAAAAGTCCCGCAATTATTCCGACGGGAATCTGAACGGATACCGAAAACCATCCAGAAGTGATGCCGGAACGGTCCTCAAATGCTCACCTAATAGTCCCAAAATGACCCTGAGGGCATCCCGGACAAATCCCGAAATCCATCCAGAAATGATCTTGGGAAGGTCCCAAAATGATCCCGAAATAGTCTCGGAAAAGTCCAGAAATTACCCTGACGGGTTCCCGGACGAATCCTGAAATGATCCCGAAAAATCCCCGAAATGACCCTGACGGGATCCCGAAAGGATTCCAAAAACTATCCAGAAATGATGCCGGAAAGGTTCTCAAATGATCCCCTAATATTTCTGAAATGACCGTGACGGGATCCCGAACGGATCCCGACAACTATCCAGAAATTATGCCGAAAGGGTCCGCAAATGATCCCGTATTAGTCGAGAAAAAGTCCCGAACGAATCCCAAAAACCATCCAGAAATGATGCCGGTAGGTATCCCAAATGATCCCGAAATAATCCCGAAATTACCTCGTCGGCATCCCGGACGGATACCGAAAATTATCCAGAAATGATGCCGGAAAGGTCCACAAATGATCCCCTAATAGTCCCGAAATTACCCTGATGGGTTCCCGGACGGATCCCGAAAACCATCCAGAAATGATGCCGGAAGAGCCCCCAAATGATCCCGAAAAAGTCCCCAAATGACCCCGACGACATCCCGCACGGATCCCGAAAACCATCCAGAAATGATGCCGGAAGAGCCCCAAATGATCCCGAAAAAGTCCCCAAATGACCCCGACATACTCCACAAAAGGTTCCGAAATGGCTCCGAGGGAATCAACGACGGATCGCGAAAACCATACAGAAATGATTCCGGAAGGATCCCAAAATGATCCCGAAATAGTCCGGAAATGACCCAGATGGGATCCCGCACAGATCCAGAAATGATCCCGGAAGGGTTCAAAAACTATCACTGAAAAGTAACAAAAAATCCCGAAATGGCTCCTACGGCATCCCGGACGGATCCAGAAATGATCTCGGAAGGGTCCCCAAATGATCCCAAAATGACCCTGATGGATCCGGCAAACCATCAAGAAATTATGCCGGAAGGGTCCCCAAATGATCCCGAAATAAAACAGAAAAAGTCACGAAACGACCCCTAGAGGATCCCCAAATGATCCCGTATTAGCCCGAAAAAGTCCCAAAATGACCCTGACGGGATCCCGAAAGGATTCCGAAAACAATACAGAAATGATGCCGGAAAGGTCCTCAAATGATCCCCTAATAGTCCCGAAAGGACCGTGACGGGATCCCGACAACTATCCAGAAATGATGCCGAAAGGGTCCGCAAATGATCCCGTATCACTCGAAAAAAAGTCCCGAAAGGACCACGACGGGATCCCGGACGAATCCCAAAAACCATCCAGAAATGATGCCGGTAGGTATCCCAAATGATCCCGAAATAGTCCCGAAATGACCTCGTCGGCATCCCGGACGGATCCCGAAAATTATCCAGAAATGATGCCGGAAAGGTTCCCAAATGATCCCCTAATAGTCCCGAAATTACCCTAATGGGATCCCGGACGGATCCCGAAAACCATCCAGAAATGATGCCGAAAGGGTTCCCAAATGATCCCGTATTAGTCGCGAAAAAGTCCCGAAATGACCCCGACGGGATCCCGGACGGATCCCGAAAACCATCCAGAAATGATGCCGGATGAGCCCCAAAATGATCCCGAAAAAGTCCCCAAATGACCCCGACGAGATCCCGGACGGATCCCGAAAACCATCCAGAAATGATGCCGGGAGAGCCCCCAAATGATCACGAAAAAGTCCCCAAATGACCCCGACGATATCCCGGACGGATCCCGAAAACCATCCAGAAATGATGCCGGAAGAGCCCTTAAATGATCCCGAAAAAGTCCCCATATGACTCCGACGAGATCCCGCACGGATCCCGAAAACCATCCAGAAATGATGCCGGAAGAGCCCTCAAATGATCCCGAAAAAGTCCCCATATGACTCCGACGAGATCCCGCACGGATCCCGAAAACCATCCAGAAATGATGCCGGAAGGGTCCCCAAATGATCGCGAAATAGTCCCGAAATGATTCCGGAATAGTCCCGAAAATGTTCCAAAATAACCCCGACGGGATCCCGGACGGATCCCGTAAACTATACAGAAATGATCCCGGAAGGGTCCCAAAATGATCCCAAAATAGTCCCGAAAAAGTCCCGAAATTACCCCGGCGTAATCCCGGACCGATCCCGAAAACCATCCAGAAATGATCCCGGAAGGGTCTCGATATGACCCTTACGGGATTACAAATAAGGTGAAGCTAATTATAAAACCATGTTAATAAGGCAGCAGGCGCATTGGAGCGAATAAAAAGTTAGATAGAAACATACAGGTAAAGCTAATAAAAGCGTGCTAAACAATTGATGGAGGGCGGATGGCGGGAGTAGAGGAGAGGACCACTGATCGTTCCTCCAAAATTGTCTAGATCTCGTTCTGTATGTACCAGATACCAAAAACTATTGATTTAGGAGAAAATTTAGATTGAGTTATAACAATTTATGGATTTTACACCAGAGGGGGTGATAAAGGGGGGCGGGCGGAGGGTGTCACTGCTTACTTTGTAAGCCCTCGACTTATTTGACCCCTTGAGTCTGTGATATAAATAATTGATCGAAGGGGTCGTGGGACCCCAACCCCTCTTTCCATGTTCGAAAAAAATTTCGCTAGTAGACTACTGTCTGTGTCCCAAATTTCATCAAAATCCGTGTAGCCATTCTGGCGTGATTCAGTCGCAAAGACGAAAAAATATAATAGTTAAATTATAACTGTTCCTAGGGGGCGGAGACCACGCCCCTTTTGAAAAATATATAGCTAGTAGATCCTTCTAGACTATTGGCTATATGTGTGCAAAATTTCATCCAAATCGGTCCAGCCGTTCTTGCGTGATTGAGTCACAAAGACAAACGTCTGGACAAACATCCAAACATCCAAACATCCAAACATCTTCACATCCAAACTTTGCCATTTATAATATATACTAGCCTTTACCCGCGGCCCCGTCCGCAAGGAGAAAATGAAATATGTGGGCTATTCACGTTAGCCTGCTTATAAAGTTATCTGTTTAAATTTTTTTTTCTGTCTAATGCATTTTATTTTTGTAATTGAGTAAAAAAAAGAACTTTATGAGCTGATAACCTGATAGGATCCCAAAATGATAACGAAATTATCCAGAAAAAGCCACGAAATGACCCCGACGCTATCGCGGACGGATCCCGAAAACCATCCAGAAACGCCCCGGAAGTGTTTCCAAAAGTTCCCGAAGTAGTCCCAAAAAAACCCGAAATGACACGACACGATTCTAGACTTATCCAGATAACCACACAGAAATGATGCCTGAAGGGTACCAAATTGATCCCGAAATAGTCCCGAAAAAGTTCCGAAATTACCCTGACGGGCTCCCGGACGGATCTCAGAAACCATCCAGAAAATATCCAGGAAGGGTCCCTAAATTATCCCGACTAACTCCAGAAAAAGTTCCGAAATGGCTCCGAGGGGATCCACGATGGATCGCGAAAACCATACAGAAATGATTCCGGAAGGATTCCAAAATGATCCCGAAATAGTCCGGAATTGACCCAGATGGGATCCCGCACAGATCCAGAAATGATCCCGGAAGGGTGCAAAAACTATCCCGGAAAAGTAACAAAAAATCCCGAAATGGCTCCTACGGCATCCCGGACGGATCCAGAAATGATCTCGGAAGGGTCCCCAAATGATCCCAAAATGGTCCCGAAATGACCCTGATGGATCCGGCAATCCATCAAGAAATTATGCCGAAAGGGTCCCAAAATGATACCGAAATAATACAGAAAAAGTCACGAAATGACCCCTAGAGGATCCCCAAATGATCCCGTATTAGCCCCGAAAAGGTCCCGAAATAACCCCAAGGGGATCCCGGACAAATCCCGAAAACCATCCAGAAATGATGCCGGAAGGAATCCCAAATGATTCCGTAAAAGTCCCGCATTGATTCCGACGGGATCCCGAACGGATACCGAAAATCATCCAGAAGTGACGCCGGAAAGGTCCTCAAATGATCACCTAATAGTCCCGAAATGACCCTTAAGGGGTCATGGACGGATCCCATAAACAATCCAGAAATGATCCCGATATATTCCCGAAGAAGTCCCGAAATGACCCTGACGGGATCTCGAACGTACCCCTAAATGACCCTGACGGGATCCCGGACAGATCCCGAAATCCATCCAGAAATGATCTTGGGAGGGACCCCAAATGATCCCGAAAAAGTCCCGCAATGATTCCGAGGGGATCCTGATCGGATACCGATAACCATCCAGAAGTGATGCCGGAAAGTTCCTCAAATGATCACCTAATACCAAAATGACCCTGACGGCATCCCGGACTGATCCCAAAATCCATCCAGGAATGATCTTGGGAAGGTCCCAAAATTATCCCGAAATAGTCTCGGAAAAGTTCAGAAATTACCCTGACGGGTTCCCGCACGAATCCTGAAAGCCATCTCTAAATGATCCCGAAAAAGTCCCGAAATGACCCTGACTGGACCCCGAAAGGATTCCGAAAACTATCCAGAAATGATGCCGGAAAGGTCCTCAAATGATCTCCCAATAGTTCCGAAAAGACCCTGACGGGATCCCGAACGGATCCCGACAACTATCCAGAAATGATACCGAAAGGGCCCGCAAATGATCCCGTATTAGTCGAGAAAAAGTCCCGAAATGACCCCGACGGGATGCCGGACGAATCCCAAAAACCATCCAGAAATGATTTTGGAAGGGACCCCAATGATCCCGAAAAAGTCCCGCAATTATTCCGACGGGAATCTGAACGGATACCGAAAACCATCCAGAAGTGATGCCGGAACGGTCCTCAAATGCTCACCTAATAGTCCCAAAATGACCCTGAGGGCATCCCGGACTGATCCCAAAATCCATCCAGAAATGATCTTGGGAGGGTCCCAAAATTATACCGAAATAGTCTGGGAAAAGTCCAGAAATTACCCTGACGGATACCGGACGAATCCTGAAAACCAATCTTAAATGATGCCGAAAAAGTCCCGAAATGACCCTGATGGGACCCGGAAAGGATCCCGAAAACTAACCAGAAATGATGCCGGAAAGGTCCTCAAATGATCTCCCAATAGTTCCGAAAAGACCCTGACGGGATCCCGAACGGATCCCGACAACTATCCAGAAATGATACCGAAAGGGCCCGCAAATGATCCCGTATTAGTCGAGAAAAAGTCCCGAAATGACCCCGACGGGATGCCGGACGAATCCCAAAAACCATCCAGAAATGATTTTGGAAGGGACCCCAATGATCCCGAAAAAGTCCCGCAATTATTCCGACGGGAATCTGAACGGATACCGAAAACCATCCAGAAGTGATGCCGGAACGGTCCTCAAATGCTCACCTAATAGTCCCAAAATGACCCTGAGGGCATCCCGGACAAATCCCGAAATCCATCCAGAAATGATCTTGGGAAGGTCCCAAAATGATCCCGAAATAGTCTCGGAAAAGTCCAGAAATTACCCTGACGGGATCCCGGCCGAATCCTGAAAACCAATCTTAAATGTTGCCGAAAAAGTCCCGAAATGACCCTGATGGACCCCGAAAGGATCCCGAAAACCATCCAGAAATGATGACGGAAGAGCCCCCAAATGATCCCGGAAAATCCCCAAATGACCCCGACGATATCCCGGACGGATCCCGAAAACCATCCAGAAATGATGCCGGAAGAGCCCCCAAATGATCCCGAAAAAGTCCCCAAATGACCCCGACGAGATCCCGCACGGATCCCGAAAACCATCCAGAAATGATGCTGGAAGAGCCCCAAATGATCCCGAAAAAGTCCCCAAATGACCCCGACATACTCCAGAAAAGGTTCCGAAATGGCTCCGAGGGAATCAACGACGGATCGCGAAAACCATACAGAAATGATTCCGGAAGGATCCCAAAATGATCCCGAAATAGTCCGGAAATGACCCAGATGGGATCCCGCACAGATCCAGAAATGATCCCGGAAGGGTCCAAAAACTATCCCGGAAAAGTAACAAAAAATCCCGAAATGGCTCCTACGGCATCCCGGACGGATCCAGAAATGATCTCGGAAGGGTCCCCAAATGATCCCAAAATGGTACCGAAATGACCCTGATGGATCCGGCAAACCATCAAGAAATTATTCCGGAAGGGTCCCCAAATGATCCCGAAATAAAACAGAAAAAGTCACGAAACGACCCCTAGAGGATCCCCAAATGATCCCGTATTAGCCCCAAAAAAGTCCCAAAATGACCTTGACGGGATCCCGAAAGGATTCCGAAAACAATACAGAAATGATGCCGGAAAGGTCCTCAAATGATCCCCTTATAGTCCCGAAATGACCGTGACGGGATCCCGACAACTATCCAGAAATGATGCCGAAAGGGTCCGCAAATGATCCCGTATTAGTCGAAAAAAAGTCCCGAAAGGACCACGACGGGATCCCGGACGAATCCCAAAAACCATCCAGAAATGATGCCGGTAGGTATCCCAAATGATCCCGAAATAGTCCCGAAATGACCTCGTCGGCATCCCGGACGGATCCCTAAAATTATCCAGAAATGATGCCGGAAGAGCCCCCAAATGATCCCGAAAAAGTCCCCAAATGACCCCGACGATATCCCGGACGGATCCCGAAAACCATCCAGAAATGATGCCGGAAGAGCCCCCAAATGATCCCGAAAAAGTCCCCATATGACCCCGACGAGATCCCGCACGGATCCCGAAAACCATCCAGAAATGATGCCGGAAGGGCCCCCAAATGATCGCGAAATAGTCCCGAAATGATTCCGGAATAATCCCGAAAATGTTCCAAAATAACCCCGACAGGATCCCGGACGGATCCCGTAAACTATACAGAAATGATCCCGGAAGGGTCCCAAAATGATCCCGAAATAGTCCCGAAAAAGTCTCGAAATTACCCCGGCGTAATCCCGGAACGATCCCGAAAACCATCCAGAAATGATCCCGGAAGGGTCTCGATATGACCCTTACCGGATTACAAATAATGCGAAGCTAATTATAAAACCATGTTAATAAGGCAGCAGGCGCATTGGAGCGAATAAAAAGTTAGATAGAAACATACAGGTAAAGCTAATAAAAGCGTGCTAATAAAAACAATTGATGGAGGGCGGATGGCGGGAGTAGAGGAGAGGACCACTGATCGTTCCTCCAAAATTGTCTAGATCTCGTTCTGTATGTACCAGATACCAAAAACTATTGATTTAGGAGAAAATTTAGATTGAGTTATAACAATTTATGGATTTTACTCCAGAGGGGGAGATAAAGTGGGCGGGCGGAGGGTGTCACTGCTTACTTTGTAAGCCCTCGACTTATTTGACCCCTTGAGTCTGTGATATTGGTGAAGGCCAGTATACGTAAAGTTATAATGTGTAAAAATTATGAAAAATAATTTCTCGAAGGGTCGTGGGACCCCCACCCCTCTTTCCATGTTCGAAAAAAATTTCGCTAGTAGACTACTGTCTGTGTCCCAAATTTCATCAAAATCCGTGTAGCCATTCTGGCGTGATTCAGTCGCAAAGACGAAAAAATATAATAATTACATTACAACTGTTCCTAGGGGGCGGGGACCACGCCCCTTTTGAAAAATATATAGCTAGTAGATCCTTCTAGACTATTGGCTATATGTGTGCAAAATTTCATCCAAATCGGTCCAGCCGTTCTTGCGTTATTGAGTCACAAAGACAAACGTCTGGACAAACATCCAAACATCCAAACATCCAAACATCCAAACATCCAAACATCTAAACATCCAAACATCCAAACATCTTAACATCCAAACTTTCCCATTTATAATATATATTAGATACTAGCCTTTACCCGCGGCCCCGACCGCAGGGAGAAATTTAAATATATGGGCTATTCGCGTTAGCCTGCTTATTATTTGTTTAAAATTTTGTTTTCTGTCTAATGCATTTTATTTTTGTAATTGAGTAAAAAAAAAGAACTAAAGGAGCTGACAACCTGATAGGATCCCAAATGATCCCGAAATTATCCAGAAAAAGCTACGAAATGACCCCCACGCTATCGCGGACGGATCCCGAAAACCATCCAGAAATGCCCCGAAAGGGTCTCCAAAAGTTCCCCGAATAGTCCCAAAAAAACCCGTAATAACAGCGACACGATTCTAGACGTATCCAGAGAACCACACAGAAATGATCCCTGAAGGTGTTCCAAAATGATCCCGAAAAGGTTCCGAAGTGATCCTGACGGGCTCCCGGGCGGATCTCAAAAACCATCCAGAAAATATAAAGGAAGGGTCCCTAAATTATCCCGACATACTCCAGAAAAAGTTCCGAAATGGCTCCGAGGGGATCCACGACGGATCGTGAAAACCATACAGAAATGATTCAGTAAGGATACCAAAATGATCCCGAAATAGTCCGGAAATGACCCAGATGGGATCCCGCACAGATCCAGAAATGATCCAGGAAGGGTGCAAAAACTATCCCGGAAAAGTAAGAAAAAATCCCGAAATGGCTCCTTCGGCATCCAGGACGGATCCAGAAATGATCTCGGAAGGGTCCCCAAATGACCCCAAGATGGTCCCGAAATGACCCTGATGGATCCGGAAACCATCAAGAAATTATGCCGAAAGGTCCCAAAATGATCCCGAAATAAAACAGAAAAAGTCAATAAACGACCCCTAGAGGATCCCCAACTGATCCCGTATTAGCCCCGAAAAGGTCCCGAAATAACCCCGACGGGATCCCGGACATATCCCGAAAACCATCCAGAAATAATGCCGGAAGGGATCCTAAATGATTCCGAAAAAGTCCCGCAATGATTCCGACGGGATCCCGAACGGATACCGAAAACCATCCAGAAGTGATGCCGGAAAGGTCATCAAATGATCACCTAATAGTCCCAAAATGACCCTGACGGCATCCCGGACCGATCCCGAAATCCATCCAGAAATGATCTTGGGAGGGACCCCAAATGATCCCGAAAAAGTCCCGCAATGATTCCGACGGGATCCTGAACGGATACCGTAAACCACCCAGAAGTGATGCCGGAAAGGTCGTCAAATGATCACCTAATAGTCCCAAAATGACCCTGACGGCATCCCGGACTGATCCCGAAATCCATCCAGAAATGATTTTGGGAAGGTCCCAAAATGATCCCGAAATAGTATCGGAAAAGTCCAGAAATTACCCTGACGGGTTCCCGGACGAATCCTGAAAGCCATCCTTAAATGATCCCGAAAAAGTTCCGAAATGACCCTGACGGGACCCGAAAGGATCCCGAAAACTATCCAGAAATGATGCCGGAAAGGTCCTCAAATGATCTCCTAGTAGTTCCGAAAAGACCCTGACGGGATCTCGCACGGATCCCGACAACTATCTAGAAATGATGCCGAAAGGGCCCGCAAATGATCCCGTATTAGTCGAGAAAAAGTCCCGAAATGATCCCGACGGGATGCCGGACGAATCCCAAAAACCATCCAGAAATGATGCCGGAAGGGACCCCAAATGATCCCGAAAAAGTGCCGCACTTATTCCGACGGGATCCTGAACGGATACCGAAAACCATGCAGAAGTGATGCCGGAAAGGTCCTCAAATGGTCACTTAATAGTCCCAAAATGATTCTGACGGCATCCCGGACAGATCCCGAAATCCATCCAGAAATGATCTTGGGAAGGTCCCAAAATGATCCCAAAATAGTCTCGGAAAAGTCCAGAAATTACCCTGACGGGATCCCGAACGAATCCTGAAAACCAATCTTAAATGTTGCCGAAAAAGTCTTGAAATGACCCTGATGGGACCCCGAAAGGATCCCGAAAACTATCCAGAAATGATGCCGGAAAGGTCCTCAAATGACCTCCTAATAGTTCCGAAAATACCCTGACATGATCCCGAACGGATCCCGACAACTATCCAGAAATGATACCGAAAGGATCCGCAAATTATCCCGTATTAGTCGAGAAAAAGTCCCAAAATGGCCCGACGGGATGCCGGAAGGGACCCCAATGATCCCAAAAAAGTCCCGCAATTATTCCGACGGGATCCTGAACGGATACCGAAAACCATCCAGAAGTGATGCCGGAAAGGTCCTCAAATGATCACCTAATAGTCCCAAAATGAACCTGACGGCATCCCGAAAAAATCCCGATATCCATCCAGAAATGATCTTGGGAAGGTCCCAAAACGATCCCGAAATAGTCTGGGAAAAGTCCAGAAATTACACTGACGGATCCCGGACGAATCCTGAAAACCAATCTTAAATGTTGCCGAAAAAGTCCCGAAATAACCCTGATGGGACCCCGAAAGGATCCCGAAAACTATCCAGAAATGATGCCGGAAAGGTCCTCAAATGACCTCCTAATAGTTCCGAAAATACCCTGACGGGATCTCGCACGGATACCGACAACTATCTAGAAATGATGCCGAAAGGGCCCGTAAATGATCCCGTATTAGTCGAGAAAAAGTCCCGAAATGACCCCGACGGGATGCCGGACGAATCCCGAGGACCATCCAGAAATGATGCCTAAAGGGACCCAAAATAACCCCGAAAAAGTCCCGTAATGATCCCGGAAACCATCAAGAATTTATCTCTCGAAGGTACGCAAATGATCCCGAAAGTACCCCGACGGGATCCCGGACGGATCTCGAAAACCATCCAGAAATTATGCCGGAAGGGTCCCCAAATGATCGCGAAATAGTCCCGAAATGATTCCGGAATAGTCCCGAAAATGTCCCAAAATAACCCCGACGGGATCCCGGACGGATCCCGAAAACTATACAGAAATGATCCCGGAAGGGTCCCAAAATGATCCCGAAATAGTCCCGAAAAAGTCCCGAAATTACCCCGGCGTAATCCCGGACCGATCCCGAAAACCATCCAGAAATGATCCCGGAAGGGTCTCGATATGGAGGGTGTCACTGCTTACTTTGTAAGCCCTCGACTTATTTGACCCCTTGAGTCTGTGATATTGGTGAAGGCCAATATACGTAAAGTTATAATGTGTAAAAATTATTGAAAAATAATTTCTCGAAGAGGTCGTGGGACCCCCACCCCTCTTTCCCTGTTCGAAAAAAATTTCGCTAGTAGACTACTGTCTGTGTCCCAAATTTCATCAAAATCCGTGTAGCCATTCTGGCGTGATTCAGTCGCAAAGACGAAAAAATATAATAATTAAATTATAACTGTTCCTAGGGGGCGGGGACCACGCCCCTTTTGAACAATGTATAGCTAGTAGATCCTTCTAGACTATTGGCTATATGTGTGCAAAATTTCATCCAAATCGGTCCAGCCGTTCTTGCGTTATTGAGTCACAAAGACAAACGTCTGGACAAACATCCAAACATCCAAACATCCAAACATCCAAACATCCAAACATCTAAACATCCAAACATCCAAACATCTTAACATCCAAACTTTCCCATTTATAATATACTAGCCTTTACCCGCGGCCCCGTCCGCAAGGAAAATTTTAAATATATGGGCTATTCGCGTTAGTCTGCTTATTATCTGTTTAAAATTTTGTTTTCTGTCTAATGCATTTTATTTTTGTAATTGAGTAAAAAAAAGAACTAAATGAGCTGATAACCTGATAGGATCCCAAATGATCCCGAAATTATCCAGAAAAAGCTACGAAATGACCCCAACGCTATCGCGGACGGATCCCGAAAACCATCCAGAAATGCCCCGAATAGTCCCAAAAAAACCCGAAATGAGGACGACACGATTCTAGATGTATCCAGAGAACCACACAGAAATGATCCCTGAAGGTGTTCCAAAATGATCCCGAAAAGGTTCCGAAATTACCCTGACGGGCTCCCGGGCTGATCTCAAAAACCATACAGAAAATATCCAGGAAGGTTCCCTAAATTATCCCGACTAACTCCAGAAAAAGTTCCGAAATGGCTCCGAGGGGATCCACGATGGATCGCGAAAACCATACATAAGTGATTCCGGAAGGATTCCAAAATGATCCCGAAATAGTCCGGAATTGACCCAGATGGGATCCCACACAGATCCAGAAATGATCCCGGAAGGGTGCAAAAACTATCCCGGAAAAGTAACAAAAAATCCCGAAATGGCTCCTACGGCATCCCGGACGGATCCAGAAATGATCTCGGAAGGGTCCGCAAATGATCCCAAAATGGTCCCGAAATGACCCTGATGGATCCGGCAAACCATCAAGAAATTATGTCGAAAGGGTCCCAAAATGATCCCGAAATAATACAGAAAAAGTCACGAAACGACCCCTAGAGGATCCCCAAATGATCCCGTATTAGCCCCGAAAAGTTCCCGAAATAACCCCGACGGGATCCCGGACAAATCCCGAAAACCATCCAGAAATGATGCCGGAAGGAATCCCAAATGATTCCGTAAAAGTCCCGCATTGATTCCGACGGGATCCCGAACGGATACCGAAAATCATCCAGAAGTGATGCCGGAAAGGTCCTCAAATGATCACCTAATAGTCCCGAAATGACCCTTAAGGGGTCATGGACGGATCCCATAAACCATCCAGAAATGATCCCGATATAGTCCCGAAGAAGTCCCGAAATGACCCTGACGGGATCTCGAACGCACCCCTAAATGACCCTGACGGGATCCCGAACAGATCCCGAAATCCATCCAGAAATGATCTTGGGAGGGACCCCAAATGATCCCGAAAAAGTCCCGCAATGATTCCTAGGGGATCCTGATCGGATACCGAAAACCATCCAGAAGTGATGCCGGAAAGGTCCTCAAATGATCACCTAATACCAAAATGACCCTGACGGCATCCCGAACTGATCCCAAAATCCATCCAGAAATGATCTTGGGAAGGTCCTAAAATTATCCCGAAATAGTCTCGGAAAAGTTCAGAAATTACCCTGACGGGTTCCCGGACGAATCCTGAAAGCCATCTCTAAATGATCCCGAAAAAGTCCCGAAATGACCGTGACTGGACCCCGAAAGGATCCCGAAAACTATCCAGAAATGATGCCGGAAATGTCCTCAAATGATCACCTAATAGTTCCGAAAAGACCCTGACGGGATCCCGAACGGATCCCGACAACTATCTAGAAATGATGCCGAAAGGGCCCGCAAATGATCCCGTATTAGTCGAGAAAAAGTCCCGAAATGAACCCGACGGGATGCCGGACGAATTCCAAAAACCATTCAGAAATGATGTCGGAAGGGACCCCAATGATCCCGAAAAAGTCCCGCAATTATTCCGACGGGAATCTGAACGGATACCGAAAACCATCCAGAAGTGATGCCGGAACGGTCCTCAAATGCTCACCTAATAGTCCCAAAATGACCCTGAGCGCATCCCGGACAAATCCCGAAATCCATCCAGAAATGATCTTGGGAAGGTCCCAAAATGATCCCGAAATAGTCTCGGAAAAGTCCAGAAATTACCCTGACGGGTTCCCGGACGAATCCTGAAATGATCCCGAAAAATCCCCGAAATGACCCTGACGGGATCCCGAAAGGATTCCAAAAACTATCCAGAAATGATGCCGGAAAGGTCCTCAAATGATCCCCTAATATTTCCGAAATGACCGTGACGGGATCCCGAACGGATCCCGACAACTATCCAGAAATTATGCCGAAAGGGTCCGCAAATGATCCCGTATTAGTCGAGAAAAAGTCCCGAACGAATCCCAAAAACCATCCAGAAATGATGCCGGTAGGTATCCCAAATGATCCCGAAATAATCCCGAAATTACCTCGTCGGCATCCCGGACGGATACCGAAAATTATCCAGAAATGATGCCGGAAAGGTCCACAAATGATCCCCTAATAGTCCCGAAATTACCCTGATGGGTTCCCGGACGGATCCCGAAAACCATCCAGAAATGATGCCGGAAGAGCCCCCAAATGATCCCGAAAAAGTCCCCAAATGACCCCGACATACTCCACAAAAGGTTCCGAAATGGCTCCGAGCGAATCAACGACGGATCGCGAAAGCCATACAGAAATGATTCCGGAAGGATCCCAAAATGATCCCGAAATAGTCCGGAAATGACCCAGATGGGATCCCGCACAGATCCAGAAATGATCCCGGAAGGGTCCAAAAACTATCACTGAAAAGTAACAAAAAATCCCGAAATGGCTCCTACGGCATCCCGGATGGATCCAGAAATGATCTCGGAAGGGTCCCCAAATGATCCCAAAATGACCCTGATGGATCCGGCAAACCATCAAGAAATTATGCCGGAAGGGTCCCCAAATGATCCCGAAATAAAACAGAAAAAGTCACGAAACGACCCCTAGAGGATCCCCAAATGATCCCGTATTAACCCCGAAAAAGTCCCAAAATGACCCTGACGGGATCCCGAAAGGATTCCGAAAACAATACAGAAATGATGCCGGAAAGGTCCTCAAATGATCCCCTAATAGTCCCGAAATGACCGTGACGGGATCCCGACAACTATCCAGAAATGATGCCGAAAGGGTCCGCAAATGATCCCGTATTACTCGAAAAAAGTCCCGAAAGGACCACGACGGGATCCCGGACGAATCCCGAAAACCATCCAGAAATGATGCTGGTAGGTATCCCAAATGATCCCGAAATAGTCCCGAAATGACCTCGTCGGCATCCCGGACGGATCCCGAAAATTATCCAGAAATGATGCCGGAAAGGTTCCCAAATGATCCCCTAATAGTCCCGAAATTACCCTAATGGGATCCCGGACGGATCCCGAAAACCATCCAGAAATGATGCCGAAAGGGTTCCCAAATGATCCCGTATTAGTCGTGAAAAAGTTCCGAAATGACCCCGACGGGATCCCGGACGGATCCCGAAAACCATCCAGAAATGATGCCGGATGAGCCCCAAAATGATCCCGAAAAAGTCCCCAAATGACCCCGACGAGATCCCGGACGGATCCCGAAAACCATCCAGAAATGATGCCGGGAGAGCCCCCAAATGATCACGAAAAAGTCCCCAAATGACCCTGACGATATCCCGGACGGATCCCGAAAACCATCCAGAAATGATGCCGGAAGAGCCCTCAAATGATCCCGAAAAAGTCCCCATATGACTCCGACGAGATCCCGCACGGATCCCGAAAACCATCCAGAAATGATGCCGGAAGAGCCCTCAAATGATCCCGAAAAAGTCCCCATATGACTCCGACGAGATCCCGCACGGATCCCGAAAACCATCCAGAAATGATGCCGGAAGGGTCCCCAAATGATCGCGAAATAGTCCCGAAATGATTCCGGAATAGTCCCGAAAATGTTCCAAAATAACCCCGACGGGATCCCGGACGGATCCCGTAAACTATACAGAAATGATCCCGGAAGGGTCCCAAAATGATCCCAAAATAGTCCCGAAAAAGTCCCGAAATTACCCCGGCGTAATCCCGGACCGATCCCGAAAACCATCCAGAAATGATCCCGGAAGGGTCTCGATATGACCCTTACGGGATTACAAATAAGGTGAAGCTAATTATAAAACCATGTTAATAAGGCAGCAGGCGCATTGGAGCGAATAAAAAGTTAGATAGAAACATACAGGTAAAGCTAATAAAAGCGTGCTAATAAAAACAATTGATGGAGGGCGGATGGCGGGAGTAGAGGAGAGGACCACTGATCGTTCCTCCAAAGTTGTCTAGATCTCGTTCTGTATGTACCAGATACCAAAAACTATTGATTTAGGAGAAAATTTAGATTGAGTTATAACAATTTATGGATTTTACACCAGAGGGGGTGATAAAGGGGGGCGGGCGGAGGGTGTCACTGCTTACTTTGTAAGCCCTCGACTTATTTGACCCCTTGAGTCTGTGATATTGGTGAAGGCCAGTATACGTAAAGTTATAATGTGTAAAAATTATGAAAAATAATTTCTCGAAGGGTCGTAGGACCCCCACCCCTCTTTCCATGTTCGAAAAAAATTTCGCTAGTAGACTACTGTCTGTGTCCCAAATTTCATCAAAATCCGTGTAGCCATTCTGGCGTGATTCAGTCGCAAAGACGAAAAAATATAATAGTTAAATTATAACTGTTCCTAGGGGGCGGAGACCACGCCCCTTTTGAAAAATATATAGCTAGTAGATCCTTCTAGACTATTGGCTATATGCGTGCAAAATTTCATCCAAATCGGTCCAGCCGTTCTTGCGTGATTGAGTCACAAAGACAAACGTCTGGACAAACATCCAAACATCCAAACATCCAAACATCCAAACATCTAAACATCCAAACATCCAAACATCCAAACATCTTAACATCCAAACTTTCCCATTTATAATATATATTAGATTAAATTATAACTGTTCCTAGGGGGCGGGGACCACGCCCCTTTTGAAAAATATATAGCTAGTAGATCCTTCTAGACTATTGGCTATATGTGTGCAAAATTTCATCCAAATCGGTCCAGCCGTTCTTGCGTTATTGAGTCACAAAGACAAACGTCTGGACAAACATCCAAACATCCAAACATCCAAACATCCAAACATCCAAACATCTAAACATCCAAACATCCAAACATCCAAACATCTTAACATCCAAACCTTCCCATTTATAATATATATTAGATTAAATTATAACTGTTCCTAGGGGGCGGGGACCACGCCCCTTTTGAAAAATATATAGCTAGTAGATCCTTCTAGACTATTGGCTATATGTGTGCAAAATTTCATCCAAATCGGTCCAGCCGTTCTTGCGTTATTGAGTCACAAAGACAAACGTCTGGACAAACATCCAAACATCCAAATATCCAAACATCCAAACATCCAAACATCTAAACATCCAAACATCCAAACATCCAAACATCCAAACATCTTAACATCCAAACTTTCCCATTTATAATATATATTAGATTAAATTATAACTGTTCCTAGGGGGCGGGGACCACGCCCCTTGTGAAAAATATATAGCTAGTAGATCCTTCTAGACTATTGGCTATATGTGTGCAAAATTTCATCCAAATCGGTCCAGCCGTTCTTGCGTTATTGAGTCACAAAGACAAACGTCTGGACAAACATCCAAACATCCAAACATCCAAACATCCAAACATCTAAACAGCCAAACATCCAAACATCCAAACATCTTAACATCCAAACTTTCCCATTTATAATATATACTAGCCTTTACCCGCGGCCCCGTCCGCAAGGAGAAAATTAAATATATGGGATATTCACGTTAGCCTGCTTATCAAGTTATCTGTTTAAAAAGATGTTTCTGTCTAATACATTTTATTTTTCTAATTGAAAAATGATTGTGATGGTAGCGTGCTCCGCCTATCACACCGTATGCCCTGGGTTCAACTCCCGGGCAAAGCAACATCAAAATTTTAGAAATAAGATTTTTCAATTAGAAGAAAATTTTTCTAAGCGGGGTCGCCCCTCGGCAGTGTCTGGCAAGCGCTCCGATTGTATTTCTGCCATGAAAAGCTCTCAGTGAAAACTTATCTGCCTTGCAGATGCCGTTCGGAGTCGGCATAAAACATGTAGGTCCCGTCCGGCCAATTTGTCGGGAAAAATCAAGAGGAGCACGACGCAAATTGGAAGAGAAGCTCGGCCTTAGATCTCTTCGGAGGTTATCGCGCCTTACAGTTATTTTTTTTTATTTTTTTAATTGAGTAAAAAAAGGACTAAATGAGCTGATATCCTGATAGGATCCCCAAATGATCCCGAAATTATCCAGAAAAATCCACGAAATGACCCCGACGCTATCGCGGACAGATCCCGAAAACCATCTAGAAATGCCACGGAAGGGTCTCTAAAAGTTCCCGGAATAGTCCCAAAAAACCCGAAGTGACAACGACACGATTCTAGACTTATCCAGAGAACCACAAAGAAATGATGCCTGAAGGGTACCAAAATCATCCCTAAATAGTTCCGAAAAAGTTCCGAAATGACCCTGACGGGCTCCCGGACTGTTCTCAAAAACCATCCAGAAAATATCCAGGAAGGGTCCCTAGGGGATCCGCGACGGATCGCGAAAACCATACAGAAATGATTCCGGAAGGGTCCCAAAATGATCCCGTATTAGTCCCGAAAAAGTCCTGAAATGACCCCGACGGGATCCCAGACGGATTCCGAAAACTATACAGAAATGATGCCGGAAAGGTCCTCAAATGATCCCCTAATAATCCCGAAATGACCAAAAACCATCCAGAAACTATGCCGGAAGGGACCCCAAATGATCCCGAAAAAGTCCCGCAATTATTCCGACGGGATCCTGAACGGATACCGAAAACCATGCAGAAGTGATGCCGGAAAGGTCCTCAAATGATCACCTAATAGTCCCAAAATGACCCTGACGGCATCCCGGAAAGATCCCGAAATCCATCCAGAAATGATCTTGGGCTGGTCCCAAAATGATCCCGAAATAGTCTCGAAAAAGTCCAGAAATTACCCTGACGGGATCCCAGACGGATCCCGAATACCATACAGAAATGATGCCGGAAAATACCCCAAATTATCCCGAAATAGTCCCGAAAAAGTTCCGAAATGACCCCGAAGGGATCCCGGGCGGATCCCGAAGACCATCCAGAAATGATGCCGAAAGGCTCCCCTAATTATCCCATATTAGTCCCGAAAAAGTCCCGAAATTACCCCGACGGGATTCCTGACGGATCCCGAAAATCATCCAGAAATAATGCCGAAAGGGTCCCCAAATCATCCCGTATTAATCGAGAAAAAGTCCTGAATTGACCCCGTCGGGATCCCGGATGGATCCCGAAAGCTATCCAGAAATGATGCCGGAAGGTATCCCCAAATAGTCCCGAAATGACTCTGACGGGATCCCGGACGGATCCCTAAAACCATCTAGAAATGGTGCCTGAAGGTACCTCAAATGATCCCGAAATAGTACCGAAATGACCCCGACGGGATCCCGGACGGATCCCGAAAACCACCTAGAAATGATGCCGGAAGGTACCCCAAATGATCCCGAAATAGTCCCGAAATGACCCCGACGGGATACTGGACGGATCCCGAAAACCATCCAGAAATGATGCCGAAAGCGTCCCCAAATGATCCCGCATTAGTCGAGAAAAATTCCCGAAATGACCCCGACGGGATCCCGGACGGATCCTCAAAACCATATAGAAATGATGCCGGAAGGTACCCCAAAGGATCCCGAAATAGTTCCGAAATTAACCTGACGGGATCCCGAACGGATCCCGTAAACCATCTAGAAATGGTGCCGAAAGGTATCTCAAATGATCCCGAAATAGTACCGAAATGACCCTGACGGGATCCCGGACGGATCCCGAAAACCATCTAGAAATGATGCCGGAAGGTACCCCAAATAATCCCGAAATAGTCCCGAAATGACCCTGATTGGATCCCGGACGGATCCCGAAAACCATCTAGCAATGATGCCGGAAGCTACCCCAAATGATCCCGTATTAGTCGAGAAAAAGTCCTGAAATGACCCCGACGGGATCCCGAACGGATCCCGAAAACCATACAGAAATGATGCCGAAAAGGTCCCCAAATGATCCGGTATTAGTCGAGAAAAAGTCCCGAAATGACCCCGACGGGATGCCGGACGAATCCCAAAAACCATCCAGAAATGATGCCGGAAGGGACCCCAAATGATCCCGAAAAAGTCCCGCTATGATTCCGACGGGATCCTGAACGGATACCTAAAACCATGCAGAGTGATGCCGGAAAGGTCCTCAAATGATCACCTAATAGTCCCAAAATGACCCTGACGGCATCCCGGACTGATCCCAAAATCCATCCAGAAATGATCTTGGGATGATCCCAAAATGATCCCGAAATAGTCTCGGAAAAGTCCAGAAATTACCCTGACGGGTTCCCGGACGAATCCTGAAAGCCATCCTTAAATGATCCCGAAAAAGTCCCAAAATGACCCTGACGGGATTCCGAAAGGATTCCAAAAACTATCCAGAAATGATACCGAAAGGGCCCGCAAATTATCCCGTATTAGTCGAGAAAAAGTCCCAAAATGGCCATGACGGGAAGCCGGACGAGTCCCAAAAACCATCCAGAAATGATGCCGGAAGGGACCCCAAATGATCCCGAAATAGTCCCGAAATGACCTCGTCGGCATCCCGGACGGATCCAGAAAATTATCCAGAAATGATGCCGGAAAGGTCCACAAATTATCCCTTAATAGTCCCGAAATTACCCTAATGGGATCCCGGACGGATCCCGAAAATCATCCAGAAATGATGCCGAAAGGGTTCCCAAATGATCCCGTATTAGTCGCGAAAAAGTCCCGAAATGACCCCGACGGGATCCCGGACGGATCCCGAAAACCATCCAGAAATGATGCCGGAAGAGCCCCAAAATGATCCCGAAAAAGTCCCCAAATGACCCCGACGAGATCCCGGACGGATCCCGAAAACCATCCAGAAATGATGCCGGAAGAGCCCCCAAATGATCCCGAAAAATTCCCCAAATGACCCCGACGAGATCCAGGACGGATCCCGAAAACCATACAGAAATGATGCCGGAAGAGCCCCCAAATGATCCCGAAAAAGTCCCCGAATGACCCCGACGAGATCCCGGACGGATCCCGAAACCCATCCAGAAATGATGCCGGAAGATCCCCCAAATGATCCCGAAAAAGTCCCCAAATGACCCCGACGAGATCCCGGACGGATCCCGAAAACCATCCAGAAATGATGCCGGAAGAGCCCCCAAATGATCCCGAAAAAGTCCCCAAATGACCCCGACGATATCCCGGACGGATCCCGAAAACCATCCAGAAATAATGCCGAATGATCCCGTATTAGTCGCGAAAAAGTCCCGAAATGACCCCGACGGGATGCCGGACGAATCCCGAGGACCATCCAGAAATGATGCCTAAAGGGACCCAAAATAACCCCGAAAAAGTCCCGTAATGATCCCGGAAACCATCAAGAATTTATCTCTCGAAGGTACGCAAATGATCCCGAAAGTACCCCGACGGGATCCCGGACGGATCCCGAAAACCATTCAGAAATGATGCCGGAAGGGTCCCCAAATGATCGCGAAATAGTCCCGAAATGATTCCGGAATAGTCCCGAAAATGTCCCAAAATAACCCCGACGGGATCCCGGACGGATCCCGAAAACTATACAGAAATGATCCCGGAAGGGTCCCAAAATGATACCGAAATAGTCCCGAAAAAGTCCCGAAATTACCCCGGCGTAATCCCGGACCGATCCCGAAAACCATCCAGAAATGATCCCGGAAGAGTCTCGATATGACCCTTACGGGATCACAAATAAGGTGAAGCTAATTATAAAACCATGTTAATAAGGCAGCATGCGCATTGGAGCGAATAAAAAGTTACATATAAACATACAGGTAAAACTAATAAAAGCGTGCTAATAAAAACAATTTATGGAGGGCGGATGGCGGGAGTAGAGGAGAGGACCACTGATCGTTCCTCCAAAATTGTCTAGATCTCGATCTGTATGTACCAGATACCAAAAACTATTGATTTATGAGAAAATTTATATTGAGTTATAACAATTTATAGATTTTACACCAGAGGGGGAGATAAAGGGGGCGGGCGGAGGGTGTCACTGCTTACTTTGTAAGCCCTCGACTTATTTGACCCCTTGAGTCTGTGATATTGGTGAAGGCCAGTATACGTAAAGTTATAATGTGTAAAAATTATTAAAAAATAATTGATCGAAGGGGTCGTGGGACCCCAACCCCTCTTTCCATGTTCGAAAAAAATTTCGCTAGTAGACTACTGTCTGTGTCCCAAATTTCATCAAAATCCGTGTAGCCATTCTGGCGTGATTCAGTCGCAAAGACGAAAAAATATAATAGTTAAATTATAACTGTTCCTAGGGGCGGAGACCACGCCCCTTTTGAAAAATATATAGCTAGTAGATCCTTCTAGACTATTGGCTATATGTGTGCAAAATTTCATCCAAATCGGTCCAGCCGTTCTTGCGTGATTGAGTCACAAAGACAAACGTCTGGACAAACATCCAAACATCCAAACATCCAAACATCTTCACATCCAAACTTTGCCATTTATAATATATACTAGCCTTTACCCGCGGCCCCGTCCGCAAGGAGAAATTTAAATATATGGGCTATTCGCGTTAGCCTGCTTATCAAGTTATCTGTTTAAAATTTTGTTTTCTGTCTAATGCTTTTTATTTTTGTAATTGAGTAAACAAAAGAACTAAATGAGCTGATAACCTGATAGGATCCCAAATGATCCCGAAATTATCAAGAAAAAGCTACGAAATCACCCCGACGGGATCCCGAAAACCATCTAGAAATGATGCCAGAAGGTACCCGAAATGATCACGAAAAAGTCCTAAAATGACCCTGACGGGTCCCGGACGAATCCCGAAAACCATCCAGAAATGATGCCGGAAAAGACCCCAAATGATCCCGCAAAAGTCCCAAAATGACCCTGACAGGATCCCGGACGGATCCCTTAAACCATCCAGAAATGATGCCGGAAGAGACCCCAAATGATCCCACAAAAGTTCCAAAATGACCCCGACAGGATCCCGGACGGGTCTCGAAAACCATCCAGAAATGATGCCGGAAGAGACCCCAAATGATCCCGCAAAAGTCCCAAGATGACCCCGACAGGATCCCTGACGGATCCCGAAAACCATCCAGAAATGATGCCGGAAAGGTCCTCAAAAAATTACCCAATAGTCTCGAAATGACGCCGACGGGATCCCGGACGGATCCCGTAAACCGTCCAGAAATGATGCCGAAAGGTTCCCCAAATGATCCTGTATTAGTCGAGAAAAAGTTCCGAAATGACCCCGATCGGATCGGATCCCGGACGGATCCCGTATACCATCCAGAAATGATGCCGGAAGAGACCCCAAATGATCCCACAAAAGTCCTAAAATGACCCCGACAGGATCCCGGACGGATCCCGAAAACCATTCAGAAATGATGCCGGAAGAGACCCCAAATGATCCCGCAAAAGTCCAAAGATGACCCCGACAGGATCCCTGACGGATCGCGAAAACCATCCAGAAATGATGCCGGCAAGGTCCTCAAAAAATCACCCAATAGTCTCGAAATGACATCGACGGGATCCCGGACGGATCCCGCAAAAGTCCCAAAATGACCCCGACAGGATCCCGGACGGATCCCGAAAACCATCCAGAAATGCCCCGGAAGGGTCTCCAAAAGTTCCCGGAATAATCACAAAAAAACCCGAAATGACAACGACACGATTCTAGACGTATCCAGAGAACCACACAGAAATGATCCCTGAAGGTGTTCCAAAATGATCCCGAAAAGGTTCCGAACAACTATCCAGAAATGATGCCGAAAGAGTCTGCAAATGATCCCGTATTAGTCGAAAAAAAGTCCCGAAATGACCCCGACGGGATCCCGGACGAATCCCAAAACCCATAGGGCATCCCGGACAAATCCCGAAATCCATCCAGAAATGATCTTGGGAAGGCCCCAAAATGATCCCGAAATAGTCTCGGAAAAGTCCCGAAATGACCCTGACTGGACCCCGAAAGGATCCCGAAAACTATCCAGAAATGATGCCGGAAATGTCCTCAAATGATCACCTAATAGTTCCGAAAAGACCCTGACGGGATCCCGAACGGATCCCGACAACTATCTAGAAATGATGCCGAAAGGGCCCGCAAATGATCCCGTATTAGTCGAGAAAAAGTCCCGAAATGAACCCGACGGGATGCCGGACGAATCCCAAAAACCATCCAGAAATGATGCCGGAAGGGACACCAAATGATCCCGAAAAAGTCCCGCAATAATTCCGACGGGATCCTGAGCGGATACCGAAAACCATCCAGAAGTGATGCCGAAAAGGTCCTCAAATGATCACCTAATAGTCCCAAAATTACCCTGACGGCATCCCGGACAGATCCCGAAATCCATCCAGAAATGATCTTGGGAGGGTCCCAAAATTATCCCGAAATAGTCTGGGAAAAGTCCAGAAATTACCCTGACGGATCCCGGACGAATCCTGAAAACCAATCTTAAATGATGCCGAAAAAGACCCGAAATGACCCTGATGGGACCCGGAAAGGATCCCGAAAACTAACCAGAAATGATGCCGGAAAGGTCCTCAAATGATCTCCCAATAGTTCCGAAAAGACCCTGACGGGATCCCGAACGGATCCCGACAACTATCCAGAAATGATACCGAAAGGGCCCGCAAATGATCCCGTATTAGTCGAGAAAAAGTCCCCGAAATGACCCCGACGGGATGCCGGACGAATCCCAAAAACCATCCAGAAATGATGTCGGAAGGGACCCCAATGATCCCGAAAAAGTTCCGCAATTATTCCGACGGGAATCTGAACGGATACCGAAAACCATCCAGAAGTGATGCCGGAACGGTCCTCAAATGCTCGCCTAATAGTCCAAAATGACCCTGAGGGCATCCCGGACAAATCCCGAAATCCATCCAGAAATGATCTTGGGAAGGTCCCAAAATGATCCCGAAATAGTCTCGGAAAAGTCCAGAAATTACCCTGACGGGTTCCCGGACGAATCCTGAAAGCCATCCTTAAATGATCCCGAAAAAGCCCCGAAATGACCCTGACGGGATCCCGAAAGGATTCCAAAAACTATCCAGAAATGATGCCGGAAAGGTCTCCAAATGATCCCCTAATAGTTCCGAAATGACCGTGACGGGATCCCGAACGGATCCAGACAACTATCCAGAAATTATGCCGAAAGGGTCCGCAAATGATCCCGTTTTAGTCGAGAAAAAGTCCCGAAATGACCCCGACGGGATCCCGGGCGAATCCCAAAAACCATCCAGAAATGATGCCGGTAGGTATCCCAAATGATCCCGAAATAATCCCGAAATGACCTCGTCGGCATTCCGGACGGATACCGAAAATTATCCAGAAATGATGCCGGAAAGGTCCACAAATGATCCCCTGATAGTCCCGAAATTACCCTGATGGGATCCCGGACGGATCCCGAAAACCATCCAGAAATGATGCCGGAAGAGCCCCCAAATGATCCCGAAAAAGTCCCCAAATGACCCCGACGATATCCCGGACGGATCCCGAAAACCATCCAGAAATGATGCCGGAAGAGCCCCCAAATGATCCCGAAAAAGTCCCCAAATGACCCCGACGAG